>NC_068434.1:10843190-11013190 GCF_023373465.1 Oncorhynchus keta | reverse complement strand
ATATGTGTCTCGCCAACACAAATAGATCCGTTACCAGGCTAGGACAGATTATAGAGACACTAAAAGGCTCTATCTGTGTCCCATATGCAGTAGCAATGCGTGGGTAAAATCCGTTGTTTGACCTATAACCTGTTAATTAATACGCCTAGTGACCGTGATATATACGCCTAAAGAAGACACAATATATACGCCTAAAGAAGACACAATATATACGCCTAAAGAAGACATAATATATACACCTAAAGAAGACACAATAAATTCAACCACACCTTAGTTTGCTCACAGCCTCTGCCCAGTGAAGACCACAAAGCATATTGCATGTACAGTAACATACAGTTAGTTACATGACCCGCAGCGGGGTCAAGCAAGGTAATGTTTCCAACATTTTCGGACCACTAAACAACTATTGATTTAGAACCACAGAGAGTTATCGCACAACTCAAAGAAAACAGGGGCTGCCTCCACTATTCCAGCACCATCTCAACATCATCAAATCTCCTCTGCTTACTCTACTACAGTGACAACAAAAAGATACCAAAAACTATTTAGTCCAATCAAAGTAAGCTAAAGGATGTGGCTCTCCATGGTTCTGATTTCTGTGTGTGTGTGTGTGTGTGTGTGTGTGTGTGTGTGTGTGTGTGTGTGTGTGTGTGTGTGTGTGTGTGTGTGTGTGTGTGTGTGTGTGTGTGTGTGTGTGTGTGTGTGTGTGTGTGTGTGTGTGTTTTTGTGTGTTTGTGTGTATTTGTGTGCGTTCGTACTAGTAGAACAACATGTTGACACACCCTGTTACTTGTAGAGAAACGTCAATGCCATCCTCCTCTCTTTCACGTTTCCTAAACGGTCTTTCAAGCATTTATTTTTTGTTGTCCTAGGCTACTTGGCTAAAATGCTTGATCGCTAGCCTAACCTCCATTCATTCATGGGCAACATTAGCTCGTTAACAATAGCCTTCTACATCTAGCTACTTATTGAACTTCCATCCTCTCAGGCCAGCTAGTTAACATTAGCCTTCTACATCTAGCTACATATTGAACTTCCATCCTCCCAGGCCAGCTAGTTAACATTAGCCTTCTACATCTAGCTACTTATTGAACTTCCATCCTCTCAGGCCAGCTAGTTAACATTAGCCTTCTACATCTAGCTACTTATTGAACTTCCATCCTCTCAGGCCAGCTAGTTAACATTAGCCTTCTACATCTAGCTACTTATTGAACTTCCATCCTCTCAGGCCAGCTAGTTAACATTAGCCTTCTACATCTAGCTACTTATTGAACTTCCATCCTCTCAGGCCAGCTAGTTAACATTAGCCTTCTACATCTAGCTACATATTGAACTTCCATCCTCTCAGGCCAGCTAGTTAACATTAGCCTTCTACATCTAGCTACTTATTGAACTTCCATCCTCTCAGGCCAGCTAGTTAACATTAGCCTTCTACATCTAGCTACATCTTGAACTTCCATCCTCTCAGGCCAGCTAGTTAACATTAGCCTTCTACATCTAGCTACATCTTGAACTTCCATCCTCTCAGGCCAGCTAGTTAACATTAGCCTTCTACATCTAGCTACTTATTGAACTTCCATCCTATCAGGCCAGCTAGTTAACATTAGCCTTCTACATCTAGCTACATATTGAACTTCCATCCTCCCAGGCCAGCTAGTTAACATTAGCCTTCTACATCTAGCTTCATATTGAACTTCCATCCTCTCAGGCCAGCTAGTTAACATTAGCCTTCTACATCTAGCTACTTATTGAACTTCCATCCTATCAGGCCAGCTAGTTAACATTAGCCTTCTACATCTAGCTACATATTGAACTTCCATCCTCCCAGGCCAGCTAGTTAACATTAGCCTTCTACATCTAGCTACTTATTGAACTTCCATCCTCTCAGGCCAGCTAGTTAACATTAGCCTTCTACATCTAGCTACATCTTGAACTTCCATCCTCCCAGGCCAGCTAGTTAACATTAGCCTTCTACATCTAGCTACATCTTGAACTTCCATCCTCTCAGGCCAGCTAGTTAACATTAGCCTTCTACATCTAGCTACATCTTGAACTTCCATCCTCTCAGGCCAGCTAGTTAACATTAGCCTTCTACATCTAGCTACATCTTGAACTTCCATCCTCTCAGGCCAGCTAGTTAACATTAGCCTTCTACATCTAGCTACTTATTGAACTTCCATCCTCTCAGGCCAGCTAGTTAACATTAGCCTTCTACATCTAGCTACATCTTGAACTTCCATCCTCTCAGGCCAGGGGCACAACAATGTATGAATTAATGGTTAGATCAGAACCACCGCTATAATCATTGGCCAGTACGGAGAATTAAATACAACCACAAGTCCATCATCATCCATGGCTACTTTAGGAAAGGGATGAGTTTAGCCAGCTAGCCACCGGAGGAAAACAACACAATGAGATGCAACAATTCAAGTTTTTCAACGCTACGAGCGGCAACAATGCCATACTCGTTTGGACCAGACAGCATCAGATAGATGGCCTACAAGTAGAGACAGAGCGGCGCTGTTTCACCGGCTCGGATGCTTTCTCCTGTGAGATACATTCAGCCTCTTGCGATTTGAAGGAGAAAACCCCCCACAGAAAGACGAAAGATAAATAATTGCGTGTTTAAAAAAATGATAATATATATTATTATAATATTGGTCTGTTTTTTGTGGGGAAGCCTGGCTTCCCTTGGCCCTCCATGAATAAAGACCAACGCCCAAATGCCACCCTGTTCCCTACATTGTGCATTACTTTTGACGAGGGCCCATAGGGGATCAGGTCAAAAGTAATGGTCCAGTCAGTGCTCCAAGCTTTCTGCTGGGTCTCTGGCAGGGTTCCATGGAGGCAACAGTAAACAGTCCTCCTAAATAACTAACACTATCCAGGAGACCATGTGCCAGACGTTCCCCCCAGAGGAGCCCACACACCAACCCAGTCCTGGGAACAGCAGGGACATCCGCTAGCACTTCACCACTGTTTTGTATTCACATAAATACATCTGGAGAATGTGACCTCGGATCAGTTGATCTCATATGTACAATAGACAGATGACCAATAGAGATCGGAAGAGAGAGGGGGGGAGAGAGGGGGGTTGGGGGGTTGAAACTAAATGAGACAAAGTAGTCTAAGGGAGGTTTATGATTAGTTATTGTACAGTTCCTTGTTTGACCTGCCACTCTGGTATTCATATTGTACCGGGTGTTACTCACACAAAAAAAGTTCAATATATTAACATGCATATAGTACAACCAAATAACTCCCATGGTACATAAATAGTGAGGTTTACATTTTCAGCTATAGATGGATATCAGTGACGTGTTTTACACTGTACATATATATGCCATTTAGCAGACGCTTTTATCCAAAGTGACTTACAGTCATGTGTGCATACATTCTACGTATGGGTGGTCCCGGGAATCGAACCCACTACCCTGGCGTTACAAGCGCCATACTCTACCAACTGTGCTACTGTACATAAAGGACAGTCATATACTGATCAGCTGGAAGGATACGTGCACTTCATCCATTATACTTCATCCATTATACTTCATCCATTATTTTTAGGAATGTGTTCAAAACAATCACAGGGATTTTCTTTGAAACGTTCATTTAAGTTGCATATAAATCAATGTCGCAAACTAACCCAAGGAAGGAATCCCACTTTTATTAAAATGTCCAAACATTAATTTTGTTTGGCAGCTTAATAAACTTGCCCAGTGCTAAGAACAGTGTGGGGTTTCAACACATATGAGATGAAGGAGTGGATAAGCAGATGTTCCCCATCACACTTTAGTAAGTAAAGCTAAGAAATAGTAAACACAGATTACCCTTTTTGTGTGTGTGTGACAGTTTACCCACAAGTTGCTGAAAAAATGCATTGAAAGTATAAGCAGCGTTATTTTTTTCACCACGACAGGTGATCAGAGTTTACCCTATTTTACCACTACATCACTGCCTGCAATCAAATCACGTTATCATTTACAAACCCTAAAAATATATATTTTTAACAAGAGTAAAAAAAAATTATCAAACATGCCCAAAAGCTGCATAACAGCAGTTAAAGCTTAAAGTCCATAGCAACTCAGAAACAGAAACACAACAACAAACATGCCGCCGAGAGAGAAGGAAGCTCACCTCAAGCAGAACCACGCATGGAGCCATCAATGGCACATCATAAAATGACCAAATGAAGGTTTCATTAAAATACTGCACTGTGAGAGGTAAATGATAATCAGTATGGATGACAGACCTTCAACCTAACATTGAAATAAAGGTGACGCTCAAACATTGGTCACATCCCAAATGGCACCCTATTCCCAGTGTTGTGCCATGGGCCCTGGTCAAAAGTAGTGCGCCATCTGTGACGTTTTACAAGTGAGCGACAAATAAGGCACTACCTCTCATCCAACGATACATTTACATCACATTTACATTTAAGTCATTTAGCAGACGCTCTTATCCAGGGCGACTTACAAATTGGTGCATTCACCTTATGACATCCAGTGGAACAGCCACTTTACAATAGTGCAACTAAATCATACAACATGGATGTAGGGATACCATAATAGAAGTTGGTATGTATGTAGCCCAGGCTCCACCTGTATTGCATTATGATAGGCTGGCTCATGTTCATCTCTCTATGACCGGATCAAACCTGTTCTATGAGGGGGTTTTATCTGCCTGGCTGTACTGTAGGTCTCATCAAGACTGAAATGGGCTGCTACTGTTAGTACCTTCTCTGATAATACTAACAGAAAGCACTAACAAAAGTTTTGTGGATTGGATTCTGTTGTTGTCGTTCTTGTTTACATCAATGACGTGTGCATAACTACCAGGGACTTTTTCTTTGTTTAAAATGCAGTCAAACACCATTGGCCCGTAGGCATAAAACTTCCACGATTAGAATTACTTCTGAATGAAAAACAATCTACAAACAATCTCTGAATTATGTCATTTTCCTCCTACGATCCTTTATGCATCCAGGCCCTGTTTCTAGATTAGGGCTGTTAGGACCTCCATTCAATCCATATCCCCTGGGACCTGAGAGAACCTGTGGTCCTTCTGTAGCTCAGTTGGTAGAGCATGGCGCTTGTAACGCCAGGGTAGTGGGTTCGATTCCCGGGACCACCCATACGTAGAATGTATGCACACATGACTGTAAGTCGCTTTGGATAAAAGCGTCTGCTAAATGGCATATATTATTATTATTATTATTATAGAACTCAACACATTTCCTCTAACTAAAGAAGACAAACTGTGAACGATCATTATCATCATAATATTTGATATTATACTATTATCAAACCAAAGTTTAGCTAGGAGCTAGAAACAGGGAGACTGTGTCTGTTGGCGCCATCTTCCTAAATACTATGACGCTTTTCATATAACATCATTCTGTTGTGCAAAATCAATTTAGATGGCCTCAAATTATACCATGGTCAAATCCCCAAGGCCAATTCCTGTTTCAGCTAGGTCCTCCTGGTGATTATCTCGGTTGCCCCTAAACGCTGATCTTGGGTTAGTTGTGTATTTTTCCCACTATTGTTAAAGGTTAGGAATGGTGGAGGGGTAGCTGATCCTAGATTTGTACCTAGGGGAGACCCCAGAGCGCTTATCTAACTGTTCGCTGGCCTATGTGCAAGTCGACAACACAAAGATACTTTAGAGCAATAGCACTGTGCCACTATAGAAGCCCCTACAATCACCACTGCCATCACTTTAGATTTGTGTGTATTGTGTGTATTGTGTGTATTGTGTGTACTGCTGTGACATGGTCAGATATTACTCAGCCCCTGTAACCTGTAACCCTACTACAGGGGCTGAGTCACTGGCTTACTGGTGCTCTTCCATGGCGTCCCTAGGAGGTGTGCGTCACTTGAGTGGGTTGAGTCACTGACGTGATCTTCCTGCCGTGTTGGCACCCCCCCCTTGGGTTGTGCCGTGGCGGAGATCTTTGTGGGCTATACTCGGCCTTGTCTCAGGATGGTAAGTCGGTGGTTGAAGATATCCCTCTAGTGGTGTGGGGGCTGTGCTTTGGCAAAGTGGGTGGGGTTATATCCTGCCTGTTTGGCCCTGTCCGGGGGTATCATCGGATGGGGCCACAGTGTCTCCTGACCCCTCCTGTCTCAGCCTTCAGTATTTATGCTGCAGTAGTTTATGTGTCGGTGGGCTGGGGTCAGTCTGTTATATCTGGAGTATTTCTCATGTCTGTAAATGTTATCCGATGTTCTGTGTGAATTTAAGTATGCTCTCTCTAATTCTCTCTCTCTTTCTCTGTTTTTCTCTCTTTCTTTCTCTCTTTCTCTCTTTCTTTCTTTCTCTCTCCCGGAGGACCTGCATTACTTGCTGTTTGGGGTTTTAGGCTGGGTTTCTGTACAGCACTTTGTGACATCAGCTGATGTAAGAAGGGCTTTATAAATACATTTCATTGATTTGATTGAGATATCACTGCAGTGTTGGAGCTAGAAACACAAGCATTTCGCTACACCCGCAATAACATATGTTAAACACATGTATGTGACCAATAACATCTGCTAAAGATGTGACCAATAACA
This sequence comes from Oncorhynchus keta, assembly GCF_023373465.1. Lineage (NCBI taxonomy): Eukaryota > Metazoa > Chordata > Actinopteri > Salmoniformes > Salmonidae > Oncorhynchus > Oncorhynchus keta. The sequence goes on along the minus strand of NC_068434.1, from coordinate 11,006,633 downwards.
TTTGCTAAACACGTGTATGTGACCAATAACATCTGTTAAACACGTGTATGTGACCAATAACATCTGTTAAACACGTGACCAGTAAAATTTGATTAGATCATTAGGGCAGGGGTTCTCAAAGTGAGGTACTACATGGAGTCTGCAGGGGTTCTCAAAGTGAGGTACTGCATGGAGTCTGCAGGGGTTCTCAAAGTGAGGTACTGCATGGAGTCTGCAGGGGTTCTCAAAGTGAGGTACTACATGGAGTCTGCAGGGGTTCTCAAAGTGAGGTACTGCATGGAGTCTGCAGGGGTTCTCAAAGTGAGGTACTACATGGAGTCTGCAGGGGTTCTCAAAGTGAGGTACTACATGGAGTCTGCAGGGGTTCTCAAAGTGAGGTACTGCATGGAGTCTGCAGGGGTTCTCAAAGTGAGGTACTGCATGGAGTCTGCAGGGGTTCTCAAAGTGAGGTACTGCATGGAGTCTGCAGGGGTTCTCAAAGTGAGGTACTGCATGGAGTCTGCAGGGGTTCTCAAAGTGAGGTACTGCATGGAGTCTGCAGGGGTTCTCAAAGTGAGGTACTGCATGGAGTCTGCAGGGGTTCTCAAAGTGAGGTACTGCATGGAGTCTGCAGGGGTTCTCAAAGTGAGGTACTACATGGAGTCTGTAGGGGTTCTCAAAGTGAGGTACTGCATGGAGTCTGCAGGGGTTCTCAAAGTGAGGTACTGCATGGAGTCTGCAGGGGTTCTCAAAGTGAGGTACTGCATGGAGTCTGCAGGGATTCTCAAAGTGAGGTACTACATGGAGTCTGCAGGGGTTCTCAAAGTGAGGTACTGCATGGAGTCTGCAGGGGTTCTCAAAGTGAGGAACTGCATGGAGTCTGCAGGGGTTCTCAAAGTGAGGTACTGCATGGAGTCTGCAGGGGTTCTCAAAGTGAGGTACTACATGGAGTCTGCAGTACCTCACTTTTTTTACATTTAATTTGTTGAATAAATAAAGTAATAACAACAGATTAAACTAATTGTGGCCAAGGGATCTGCGGAATAAGTTTAGAGGGTGTAATACAATACAATACAATGTACAATTATGAATCCACATTCATGTTTTTAACCCTGGGCCTGCGAGGCTGAATAATGGTATCCACAGTACACATTTTTCACCTCAATAATTATTGTACCCCCCCCAAAAAAATAACTAAAATGAATGTAAATAGTCCGGGTGGCCATTTGTTTAATTGTTCAGCAGTCTAATAGCTTGGGGGTAGAAGCTGTTAACAATCCTTTTGGTCCTAGATTTCGCACTCCGGTACCGCTTGCCGTGCGCTAGCAGAGAGAACAGTCTATGACTGGGGTGACTGGAGTCTTTGACAATCTTTTGAGCATTCCTCTGACACGGCCTAATACAGTATATACAGTTGAAGTAGGAAGTTTACATACACTTAGTTTGGAGTCATTAAAACTCGTTTTTCAACCACTCCACGCATTTCTTGTTTACAAACTATAGTTTTCGCAAGTCGGTTAGGACATCTACTTTGTGCATGACACAAGCAATTTTTCCAACAATTGTTAACAGACAGATTATTTCACTTATAATTCACTGTATCACAATTCCAGTGTGTACCTGTGGATGTATTTCAAGCCCTACCTTCAAACTCAGTGCCTCTTTGCTTGACATCATGGGAAAATCTAAAGAAATCAGCAAAGACCTCAGAATAAAAATTGTAGACCTCCACAAGTCTGGTTCATCCTTGGGAGCAATTTCCAAACGCCTGAAGGTACCATGTTCATCTGTACAAACAATAGTACACAAGTATAAACACCATGGGACCACGCAGCCGTCATAACGCTCAGGAAGGAGATGCGTTCTGTCTCCTAAAGATGAACGTACTTTGGTGTGAAAAGTGCAAATCAATCCCAGACAACAGCAAAGGACCTTGTGAAGATGCTGGAGGAAACAGGTACAAAAGTATTTATATCCACAGTAAAACGAGTCCTATATCGACATAACCTGAAAGGCCGTGCAGAAAGGAAGAAGCCACTGCTCCAAAACCGCCATAAAAAAGCCAGACTACAGTTTGCAACTGCACGTGGGGACAAAGATCTTACCTTTTGGAGAAATGTCCTTTGGTCTGATGAAAGAAAAATAGAACTGTTTGGCTATAATGACCATCGTTATGTTAGGGGGAAAAGGGGGGAGGACCTGAGCCTAACACCATCCCAAAAATGAATCACGGGGTGGCAGCATCATATTGTGGGGGTGCTTTGCTGTAAGAGGGACTGGTGCACTTCACAAAATAGGTGGCGTCATGAGATAGGAAAATTATGTGGATATATTGAAGCAACATCTCAAGACATCAGTTAAAGCTTGGTCGCAAATGGGTCTTCCAAATGGACAATGACCCCAAGCATACTTCCAAAGTTGTGGCAAAATGGGTTAAGAACAACAAAGTCAAGGTATTGGAGTGGCCATCACAAAGCCCTGACCTCAATCCTATTGAACATTTGTGGGCAGAACTGAAAAAGCATCAGCGATCAAGGAGGCCTACAAACCTGACTCAGTTACACCAGCTCTGTCAGGAGGAATGGGACAAAATTCCCAACCTATTGTGGGAATCTTGTGGAAGGCTACCTGAAATGTTTGACCCAAGTTAAACAATTCAAAGGCAACGCTACTAAATACTAATTGAGTGTATGTAAACTTCTGACCTAAATCATTCTCTCTACTATTATGCTGACATTTCACATTCTTAAAATAAAGTTGTGATCTTAACTGACCTAAGACAGGGAATTTTTACTTGGATTAGATGTCACGAAATGTGAAAAACTGAGGATAAATGTAGTTAGGTGTATGTAAACCTCCGACTTCCGCTGTACGCACTACCCTCTGATATACAGGTCCTGGATGTCAGGAAGCTTGGCCCCAGTGATGTACTGGGCTGTACGCACTACCCTCTGATATACAGGTCCTGGATGTCAGGGAGCTCGGCCCCAGTGATGTACTGGGCTGTACGCACTACCCTCTGATATACAGGTCCTGGATGTCAGGAAGCTTGGCCCCAGTGATGTACTTGGCTGTACACACTACCCTCTGTAGCTCCTTTACGGTCTGATGCCGAGCAGTTGCCATACCAGATGTTGATTCAACAGGTCAGGATGCTCTCAATGGTGCAGCTGTAGAACCTTTTGAGGATATGCCAAATCTTTTCAGTCTCCTGAGGAGGAAAAGGCGTTGTCGTGCGCTCTTCAAAACTGTCTTGGTGTGTTTGGACCATAATAGTTTGTTGGTGATGTGGTCACCAAGTAACTTGAAACTCTCAACCCGCTCCACTTCAGCCCTGTCAATGCGGGCCTGTTCGGCCCTCTGTTTCCTATAGTCCACGATCAGCTCCTTTGTTTTGCTCAAATTGAGGGAGGGGTTGTTGTTCTGGCGCCACACTGACAGGTCTCTGACCTCCTCCCTATAGGCTGTCTCATTGTTGTCTGTGATCAGGCCTACCACTGTTGTGTCATCAGCAAACTTAATTATGGTGTTGTAGTCATTCTTGGCCACACAGTCATGGGTGAACAAGGAGTACAGGAGAGGACTAAGCATGCACTGCTGAGGGGCCTCAGTGTTGAGGATCAGCGTGGCAGATGTGTTGTTGCCTACCCTCACCACCTGGGAGCGGCCCGTCATGAAGCCTAGGATTCAGTTGCAGAGGGAGTTGTTTAGTCCCAGTGTCCTTAGCTTAGTGATGAGCTTTGTGAGCACTATGGTGTTGAACACTGAGCTGTGCTCAATGAACAGCATTCTCACATAGGTGTTTCTTTTGTCCAGGTGGGAAAGTGCAGTGTAGAGTGTAATTGAGATTGCGTCATCTGTGGATCTGTTGGCATAATGGTGTTGATGTGAGCCATGACCAGCCTTTCAAAGTACTTCATGGCTACCGATGTGAGTGCTACGGGGCGGTAATCATTTAGGCAGGTTATCTTTGCTTTCTTTGGCACAGGGACTATGGAGGTCTGTTTGAAACATGTAGGTATTACAGACTCGGTCAGGGAGAGGTTGAAAATGTCAGTAAAGCCAGTCAGTCCGTGCATGCTTTGAGTACATGTCCCTGTAATCCGTCTGGCCCCACGGCTTTGTGAATGTTGACCTGTTTAAAGGTCTTGCTCACATCGGCTACGAAGAGTGTGATCACACAGTCGTCTGGAACAGCTGGTGCTCTCATGCATGCATCCCTTTTCCTTGCCTCGAAACGAGCATATTAGACATCACGCACCAGCAGTTATTAACAAATAGACAAACACCCCCGCCCCTCGTCTTGCACAGAGAAGCCAGCCAGCTCTATATTTTCTGTGTCGTAGTTCAGCCACGTCTCGGGGAAACATAAGATATTACAGTTTTTAACATCCCGTTGGGTGGATAGTCTTAATCGTAGATCGTCCAGTTGTTTTCCAATGATTGCACGTTGGCCAATAATATGGAGGGTAGTGGTGGTTTACCTACTCGTCGGAGAATTCTTACAAGGCACCCCGCCCTGCTCTCCCTTTTTCTCCATCTTTTTCACGCTGATGATGGGGATTTGGACCTTGACAAAGTACTGTATCCTTCGCGTCGGACTCATTCAAGAAAAAATCTTCTTCCAGTTCGAGGTGAGTAATCGCTATTCTGATGTCCAGAAGTTTTTTTCTGGTCATAAGACATTATGTACAAAATGAGTTACAAACCATGTGAAAAAACAAACAAAATAGCACAGTTGGTTATGAGCCCATAAAATGGCAGCAATTCCCTTTGGCGCAATCCTTTCCATTGTTATTGTGAAGTGGAACCATTTAGGAGCAAAAACGGCTCACCTGCGAAGTGGTAGGCCACACAAGCTCACAGAATGGGACCACCAAATTGTCTGTCCTCGATTGCAACACTCACTAACTACCGAGTTCAAAATTGCCTCTGGAAGCAACGTCAGCACAAGAACTGTTCATCGGGAGCTTAATGAAATTGGTTTTCATGAACGAGCAGCCAAGTGTTGGCTGGAGTGGTGCAAAGCTTGCCGCCATTGGCCTCTGGAGCAGTGAAAACAAGTTCTCTGGAGTGATGAGCCTCACCATCTGGCAGTCCGACGAACAAATCTTTGTGGCAACCGTTTGGGGAAGGACCTTTCCTGTTTCAGCATGACAATGCCCCCGAGCACAAAGCCAGGTCCTTACAGAAATGGTTTGACGAGATCGGTGTGGAAGAACTTGACTGGCCTGCATAGAGCCCTGACCTCAACCCCATTAAACACCTTTGGGATGAACTGGAACACCGATTTCGAGCCAGGCATAATCGCCCAACATCAGTGCCCAACCTCATTAATGCTCTTGTGGCTGAAAGAAAGCAAGTCCCCGCAGCAATGTTCCAACATCTAGTGGAAATCATTCCCAGAAGAGTGGAGGCTGTTATAACAGTAAAAGAGAGACCAACTCCATATTATTACCCATGATTTTGGAATGAGATTTTCGACGAGCAGGTGTCCACATACTTTTGGTGATGTAGTGTATGTAAATGAGATATTTCTGTACTTCATTTTCAATACATTTGCAAACATTTAAAAAAACATATTTTCACTTTGTCATTATGGGTATTGTGTGTAGATTGTGTGAGGAAAAACGTCTATTTAATCCATTTTTGAATTCAGGCTGTAACACAACAAAATGTGGATTACGTCAAGGGGTGCGGATACTTTCTAAGGTACAGTACAAACCAACTGAAATCACTTCCCCTCCCATACAGGACTATGAGCATATCCCATATCTGCCCCTCTCGTTTCCAGGGATTGTACCATAAACATAGATGTCATACCATTAGGGAGTTTTCCTTCTAATGTATTTGATTGAGTCTATTTAAACCAAATGTATTCAAGCGTATACAAGGTTATAAAGGGGGAAAAAAGAGGGAAAGAATTTGATATTAAAACACGGCCTCAAGAATCTTTATATAGATGTGTGTAATCCGTCAGTAAGAATCTATATTGCGTTCTGAGGGTTTTAAAATCTGATACAAAAGAGCGTTTTCATTGATTGAAGATTCCTGTAACAAGTTGCTTCACCTGACGACTGACTCATTCAATACAATGCGTCTTGAAAATAACACGCTTTTTTTTCTCTCTACAGCTGTGTTGCATTGTCTTATAATTGGACCTGACATGCCCTTAATAAAGAGACACAGCGAGAACTATGTTCCCATAGATACTTCACAGCAGGCTTTGCCAAAGCCACGGAAAGCTGCGGAACACTTTATATAACGTAATGTCTTGCAAACCAGATATAAAGTCTGGCCCAGTGTTCAGAGCCATGGTTTCTCCAAGTAAGGCTTTCAAGTCAACCATAACCGGTGAGCTAATCTCAGCTGCTTTTGTTAGAAAGACAAGACAAGGCAGGTAAAGCATTTCACAGATTTTGAAAAAAAAAAAAGGAAAAAAAAAAGAATTGAGTAGGTTCTTCATATCTCTATACACTAAGACCTGGGGAACCACATGAAGTAGGACATTGTTAACAGACATGCAGACACAGTGAATGAAGGCTTTGCTAACAGACATGCAGACACAGAGAATGAAGGCTTTGTTAACAGACATGCAGACACAGTGAATGAAGGCTTTGTTAACAGACATGCAGACACAGTGAATGAAGGCTTTGTTAACAGACATGCAGACACAGAGAATGAAGGCTTTGTTAACAGACATGCAGACACAGTGAATGAAGGCTTTGTTAACAGACATGCAGACAGAGAATGAAGGCTTTGTTAACAGACATGCAGACACAGAGAATGAAGGCTTTGTTAACAGACATGCAGACACAGTGAATGAAGGCTTTGTTAACAGACATGCAGACACAGTGAATGAAGGCTTTGTTAACAGACATGCAGACACAGTGAATGAAGGCTTTGTTAACAGACATGCAGACACAGTGAATGAAGGCTTTGCTAACAGACATGCAGACACAGTGAATGAAGGCTTTGTTAACAGACATGCAGACACAGTGAATGAAGGCTTTGTTAACAGACATGCAGACACAGTGAATGAAGGCTTTGTTAACAGACATGCAGACACAGTGAATGAAGGCTTTGTTAACAGACATGCAGACACAGTGAATGAAGGCTTAGTTAACAGACATGCAGACACAGTGAATGAAGGCTTTGTTAACAGACATGCAGACAGAGAATGAAGGCTTTGTTAACAGACATGCAGACACAGTGAATGAAGGCTTTGTTAACAGACATGCAGACACAGTGAATGAAGGCTTTGTTAACAGACATGCAGACACAGAGAATGAAGGCTTTGTTAACAGACATGCAGACACAGTGAATGAAGGCTTTGTTAACAGACATGCAGACACAGTGAATGAAGGCTTTGTTAACAGACATGCAGACACAGTGAATGAAGGCTTTGTTAACAGACATGCAGACACAGTGAATGAAGGCTTTGTTAACAGACATGCAGACACAGTGAATGAAGGCTTTGTTAACAGACATGCAGACACAGAGAATGAAGGCTTTGTTAACAGACATGCAGACACAGAGAATGAAGGCTTTGCTAACAGACATGCAGACACAGAGAATGAAGGCTTTGCTAACAGACATGCAGACACAGAGAATGAAGGCTTTGCTAACAGACATGCAGACACAGTGAATGAAGGCTTAGTTAACAGACATGCAGACACAGTGAATGAAGGCTTTGTTAACAGACATGCAGACAGAGAATGAAGGCTTTGTTAACAGACATGCAGACACAGTGAATGAAGGCTTTGCTAACAGACATGCAGACACAGTGAATGAAGGCTTTGTTAACAGACATGCAGACACAGTGAATGAAGGCTTTGTTAACAGACATGCAGACACAGTGAATGAAGGCTTTGTTAACAGACATGCAGACACAGAGAATGAAGGCTTTGGCTAACAGACATGCAGACACAGAGAATGAAGGCTTTGTTAACAGACATGCAGACACAGTGAATGAAGGCTTTGCTAACAGACATGCAGACACAGAGAATGAAGGCTTTGTTAACAGACATGCAGACACAGAGAATGAAGGCTTTGTTAACAGACATGCAGACACAGAGAATGAAGGCTTTGCTAACAGACATGCAGACACAGAGAATGAAGGCTTTGTTAACAGACATGCAGACACAGTGAATGAAGGCTTTGCTAACAGACATGCAGACACAGAGAATGAAGGCTTTGCTAACAGACATGCAGACACAGAGAATGAAGGCTTTGCAGTAGCAGCATAATGGTGTCAGAGACCTAAAGAAAACAAGGCACCCATTTATTCACAAGCCCGTGGTACAACATTGTAAAACTAAATGACGCCAACCTAAAATGGTCATAACAACCCAGTGTTCGCAGAATGACGGAGAAACCGAAAGACAACATTGTCTGAGTGTGAAAGACAAAGACAAGCAGTGCCTTTGGGACTGCACAGAGGCACATGACTGTAAGACTGTCACTCCGAGCCTCCCCAGAAACAGCAGGATAAAAAATACATCATCTATAACTTGATACCTGCTGAGAGTGATGAGGCATTTCTATGACATCTTGAGTACTGTTGCCTGAGTAGATTAGCTCCTCTGTATGGTTCCTGTATCACCATGTGAGATGGCTAAAACAGGGGATTTAAAAAATATATATATATATTTCACTTTTATTTAACCAGGTAGGCTAGTTGAGAACAAGTTCTCATTTGCAACTGCGACCTGGCCAAGATAAAGCAAGGCAGTTCGACACATATAACAACACAGAGTGACACGTGGAATAAACAAATATACAGTCAATAATACAGTACAAAAGTCTATATACAGTGAGTGCAAATGAGGTAAGATAAGAGAGGTAAGGTAATAAATAGGCCATGGTGGCGAAGTAATTACAATATAGCAATTAAACACTGGAGTGGTGGAATGTGCAGAAGATGAATGTACAAGTAGAGATACTGGGGTGCAAAGGAGCAAGATTAATAAATAAATACAGTTCAGGGATGAGGTAGATTGGATGGGCTATTTACAGATGAGCTATGTACAGGTGCAGTGATCTGTGAGCTGCTCTGACAGCTGGTTCTTAAAGCTAGTGAGCAAGGTAAGAGTCTCCAGCTTTAGTGATTTTTGCAGTTTGGGATTTGCTGCTTGTCATCATCCTGCCTCCATCAGTAAAAGTTATTGTCTGTATCAGCATCCTATTCACTATATAGTGGACCTACTTTTGACTAGGGCCCATAGGCCTCTGGTCAAATGTAGTGCACTATAAAATACATTTAAAGGATTTAAATCAAATCCAACTTTATTTGTCACATGCTCCAAATACAAGTATAGACCTTACCATGAAATGCTTACTTACAAGCCCTTAACCAACAATGTTGCTCAAGAAAGAGTTAAGAAAATATTTACCAAATAAACTAAAGTTAAAAAATATATAAAAAGTAACACAATAAAATAACAATAACGAGGCTATTATACCATATTGTACCAGTACAGAGTCAATGTGGAGGCTATATACAGGGGGTACTGGTACAGAGTCAATGTGGAGGCTATATACAGGGGGTACTGGTACAGAGTCAATGTGTGGGGGTTAAGGGTTAAGCACCTTGTCTAAACAGAATTAGTCTCTTTACGTTCTCAATTTTCATCTTATGTGCATACAGACACATTGAGACCGACCATACAAAGGTTCACAATGTCACAAACAGGTTCAATATTAACGTTAATACGAGAGTAAAACACAACAGGCAGGAAGGACCCTCTGTTAAAGACTGATTTGTGTGTCTAAGTGATAAGCTGTTGTTTTGGTCTCAAACATGTCAGATTAATATGAATACTAAAGAGAGTAGGGCCTGTCAATCCAAATTCCCTTAAATACAGATCTAGGATCAGCTTCCCCTCCCCTAATACTAAACCAAACCATTAGCGTGGGAAAGTAAGATCTGACCCCGGATCAGTGTCTAGAGACAACCCCCCCCTAACACTGGACAGACAGGGGTTGGTTTAACCCTGAAGAAAGCCTGTTCTCTTAGCTGGCACACTGTTGAGAAAGACTGAACAGTAAACAAGAGTCTCTGAAAAATCTCCAGTAGCCAAAATGTCCACTTCAGCTCTCTTCCTGCGGCTTTCTTTCACATCACAGCTGTAACATTGTATTGACACCCCCAAAAGCAACACCATCAATCTAGGCCTTTTTTTGTTTTTTTTGAGCTGTTGGTCTGGCAGAGTGACGAATGAATGATGCTCCCCACAGGGTTCACAGTTGAGACTGTGGCCATCGCAGTATTTGGAGGGACATTTACAAATCTAACACAGCAGGTCGAGCCAAGCTTCTCTCCGCCAGCTGTGCTACATCATTCCCTGTGAAGAGCAGAGTTCGAGTCCTCAAAGGTGTTCTACTCTACTTAATATATGTTATCCTACTACGGTCTTATTCGTTTTCATCTCAAAATAATCTGGGGAATTAACATATTTCAGTCAGCCTAAAATATGCTATATATAGAGACATTACATATTATGAGCCTATTAATAAAACATTATACAGCCTCAGTATTCTGTATTTCATTTCTCAATTTTTTATTAATTTTCACTTTGTCATTATGGGGTATTGTGATGTCATTATGGGATATTGTGATGTCATTATGGGGTATTGTGATGTCATTATGGGGTATTGTGATGTCATTATGGGGTATTGTGATGTCATTATGGGATATTGTGATGTCATTATGGGGTATTGTGATGTCATTATGGGGTATTGTGATGTCATTATTGGGTATTGTGTGTAGATGGATAAGAAGAAAAAAATAGAGTTAATCCATTTTGAATTCAGGCTGTAACACAACAATATGTGCTATTAGTCAAGGGGTATGAATACATTCTGAAGGCGCTGTACATGCCTGTTACAAGTTATTAAGCATTTGAAGTGTTACTAAACTACTATTGTGAAACTGTGAACACTTCAGAGAGAGGGGGAGGTTGTTAAGTCATAGACAATGAGGTCAGAAAACAAGACAAGTGTTATTTCGTTAAGGCACGGCAAAACAAGAATCATTGACGTATGGAGATCTGAAAACAATGTCTGTCCTCGTCAATGGTCCGTCATCCCCACTGGGGCTTCTATAACCTACGCCCATGGCTTTTTCAGAGAACCGTCACTGTAGTTATAATGGGAAGTGTCCATATCTGTTACTGTATGGACTGCATCCCAAACGGCACCCTATTCCCTATGTGTATGTATGTCCAGGGTCCATAGGGATAGGGCTCTAGTCAAAAGTAGTGCACTAAATAAGGGAATAGGGTACCGTTTGGGAGGAGCCCATTGTCCTTTGGCCTCTCTTCGTGAACATTTGATAGGTCCTTGCCGCTCTTCAGTGGTCAGAGGCATCCACAGTCTTTAAATGGAATTGAATGGCTCGGTCTCTCGTGTGGTTTGTACCAAATGAAAACAATAGCGTTTATGGAGTATGAGTAATGTCTCACAAGAGATGAAACTGAGTTCAATTAGAGTGTTAGGTCATAGACTGGCATTACAGCGGGGCTCTCCAGCTCTCATCAGTTCTTATTCACCCTGAGCCTCTTCTCTATGCCACTCATTTCTATACCGTGGGAGGCGTGCATTACCAACATAGCATTAGACAACATATTGCCCAGAGTCCAGGGGAGGCTGCTGAGGGGAGGACGGCTCATAATAATGGCTGGAACGGAGCAAATGGAATGGGATCATGTGTTTGATACAATTCAACTCTATCCGCTCCAGCCATTGGGCACCCGAGTGCTGCAAACAGTGTCACTACAGTCTCTGGTTCGAATCCAGGAAATATCACATCCGGCCGGTGATTGGGAGTCCCATAGGGTGGTGCACAATTGGCACAGCGTCGTCAGCGTTTGGCCAGGGTAGGCCGTCATAGGAAATAAAAATGTGTTCTTAACTGACTTGTCTAGTTAAATTCTGGTTCAATTTTACCACTAGCCCGTCCTCCCCAATTAAGGTGCCACCAACCTCCTGTGGCCCATACATGTGTAAATCTACCATTGTATACAGTAGGTCGGGCGCATAAACAGTGTATGGCTTCAGTTGTTTTCAATGGATAAGTGTGGTGCCAGATTTGGTTTGGATTGACCTTTGTGAGGGGTTGCAACTCATCTGACCAATAGTCTAGGACACTGGTTCTCAATCCTGGTCCTGGGGATCCAAAGGGGTGCACATTTTAGTTTTTGCCCTAGCACTACACACCTGATTCAAATGATTAACTCATCAAAAGGCTTTGATGATTTGAATCAGGTTTGTAGCCTTAAGGGGAAAAAAAACAGAATGTGCCCCCCTTTGGGTCCCCAGGACCAGGACGACTGGTCTAGGAGAAAGACTGGCCCAGACATTTTGGTTGCTAATGGGGAATGACAGTTGAAATAACGATAAGTTATTTTATTTAAGAATCAATAGGTATATAATTTATTTAAAAGTTCAAAAAATGGATCTACCAATTGCATATTTCCCCTATAAGCAGGTCTTGTTGTATCATTACATTACTAGCACTGTACCTAGCTAGCACAGAACGTTCCCACACCCCAAAAAAATAGTTCCAGGAACGTTCTGGGAACCGACATTTGTTAGCTGGGCATTCATTTTGTCAATGCACCAAAACCTCGCATAGCCAGAGAACCTACCAATTAGGCTACTACTGCCCTCAGTGCGTTGCCTGTTTGGACAGTATGCCAGTTTCACCGGGAGAGCTAAGGCAAGCACATCATCTTTTACATCCGTCAACAGCCAGATGGCTTCTTAGGGATGGTAGCCAATCTAGAACTGAGAGGAGGTTTGTGAAGTGGGCTGGTAGAAAGGGATTGAGGGGGAGGGGGTTAAGATTAAAAAGTAGGGACCAATGCTTGCTCCAACCAGAGGACATTTCAGGGAATATTGAGAGGGTGTCAAGCAAGAGGAGATGGAGGGGGTTGTGTGTGTGTGTGTGTGTGTGTGTGTGTGTGTGTGTGTGTGTGTGTGTGTGTGTGTGTGCGTGCGTGCGTGCGTGCGTGCGTGCGTGCGTGTGTGTGTGTGTGCGTTCGTGTGTGCGTTCGTGTGTGTGTGTGTGTGTGTGTGTGTGTGTGTGTGTGTGTGTGTGTGTGTGTGTGTGTGTGTGTGTGTGTGTGTGTGTGTGTGTGTGTGTGTGTGTGTGTGTGCGTGTGTGTGTGTGAGTTCATGTACTCACCCTGGAGATGGTGAGTGGCATGTTGAAGTCTTTTCCACCCTGCAGTCTGAAGCCCCATGGGGCCGGGCCAAGCAGGGACACACTGTAGTTACTGCTCATGGTTCTAGAACACTGGTAAGGATGGATTTCCACTGGTATGTTAACCCCGTAACTCTGGCTTTCAAGATCTGGAATGTGATAAGGGAAAGAGATTGTGTTTATTATACAATTTGGAAGCAAGACGGACAATCCATAAAAGTCTGTTATGATTGAAATCAACCTGAATACCATATCTTACCATATCTCAAAAACAATATAGGTGAACATTTACTTAATACGTACATAAATCGAAGATAGACATCTGAGTTCAGATGCTATGTTCAAATATGATTAAATATTAAACGCAGAGAGAATACGCTGTACTCCTTAGTACATAAATAAAACAAGGGAGCGAAATATGTTTCTTAAAATAAAACTCATAACATTGTCAAACAAGAGCCTTCAAATCCCAGCCCACAGAGTTCCCAAAATAATACGCTGTATCACTGTGTGGAAAACTATTTTAAGAAGCAATTGAAGGACAACTGAAGGACACGACTAGAAGATGTTCAAACAAAAATTCTACTCGAATTGCTTGTTTCCCAGACGCAGATTAAGCCTAGTCATGAAGTAAAAAGCATTCTCAATGGAGAGTCGCTTTATAATCCAGGACTTGGCATAATATGTGTCTGGGAAACCAGCCCAAGTGTTTTAGAATATGTCAAACCCTACCTCTAGTGTAGGTAGGCAGTCGTATCAGAGATGTAACTGCTATGCAAGTAGGTGGACAACGCAGCACACAGACCAGTTCGCCTCGACAAATCCCTTATCGGCAAAACACTGAGCCACACAGCAGTGTAATGGCCCTTTATACTAGGCGAGTGAAGGAGGGGAGGGGGTAGAGAGGAGGGGTAAAGGGGAGGGAGTAAAGTGGAGGGGAGGGGGGTAAAGGGGAGAGGGTAAAGTGGAGGGGAGGGGGTAAAGGGGAGGGTGGGATAAATGGGAGAGAGTAAAGGGGAGGGGAGGTGGTAAAGGGGAGGGATAAAGGGGAGAGAGTACAGGGGAGGGGGTAAAGGGGAGGGGAGGGGGTAAAATGGAGGGGAGGGGTAAAGGGGAGGGGAGAGAGTAAAGTGGAGGGAGAGGGTAAAGGGGAGGAGAGGGTAAAGGGGGGGGGTAAAGGGGAGAGAGTAAAGGGGAGGTTGTAAAGGGGAGGGGAGGGGTAAAGGGGAGGGGAGGTGGTAAAGGGGAGAGAGTAAAGGGGAGGGGATGTGGTAAAGGGGAGGGGATGTGGTAAAGGGGAGAGAGTAAAGGGGGGAGGTGGTAAAGGGGAGAGAGTAAAGGGGAGGGGAGGTGGTAAAGGAGGGGGTAAAGGGGAGGTGGTAAAGGGAGGGAGGGGGTAAAGGGGAGAGAGTAAAGGGGAGGGGAGGTGGTAAAGGGGAGGGGAGGGGGTAAAGGGGAGGGAGGTTGTAAAGGGAGAGAGTAAAGGGGAGGGGAGGTGATAAAGGGGAGGGGAGGGGGTAAAGGGGAGAGAGTAAAGGGGAGGGGAGGTGGTAAAGGGGAGAGAGTAAAGGGGAGGGAGGTTGTAAAGGGGAGGGAGGGGGTAAAGGGGAGGGGAGGTTGTAAAGGGAGAGAGTAAAGGGGAGGGGAGGTTGTAAAGGGGAGGGAGGGGGTAAAGGGGAGGGAGGTTGTAAAGGGTAGGGGAGAGAGAGTAAAGAGGAGGGGAGGGGGTAAAGGGAGAGAGTAAAGGGGAGGGGAGGTGGTAAAGGGGAGGGAGGGGGTAAAGGGGAGAGAGTAAAGGGGAGGGAGGGGGTAAAGGAGAGGAGGGGTAAAGGGGAGAGAGTAAAGGGGAGGGGAGGTGGTAAAGGGGAGAGAGTAAAGGGGAGGGAGGTTGTAAAGGGGAGGGAGGGGGTAAAGGGGAGGGAGGTTGTAAAGGGTATGGGAGAGAGTAAAGAGGAGGGGAGGGGGTAAAGGGGAGAGAGTAAGGGGAGGGGAGGTGGTAAAGGGAGGGAGGGAGTAAAGGGGAGAGAGTAAAGGGGAGGGAGGTGGTAAAGGGAGAGAGTAAAGGGGAGGGGAGGTGGTAAAGGGGAGGGGAGGGGGTAAAGGGGAGGGGAGGGGTAAAGGGAGAGAGTAAAGGGGAGGGGAGGCGGTAAAGGGGGGGGGGGGTAAAGGTGAGAGTGAAGGGGAGGGGGTAAAGGGGAGAGAGTAAAGGGGAGGGGTAAAGGGGAGGGGAGGGGTAAAGGGGAGAGAGTAAAGGGGAGGGGAGGTGGTAAAGGGGAGGGAGGGGGTAAAGGGGAGGGAGGGGTAAAGGGGTAGGGAGGGGTAAAGGGGAGGGAGGGGTAAAGGGGAGGGGAGGGGTAAAGGGAGAGAGTGAAGGGGAGGGGAGGTGCTAAAGGGGAGGGGAGGGGGTAAAGGGGTAGGGAGGGGTAAAGGGGAGGGGTAAAGGGGAGGGAGTAAAGGGGAGAGAGTAAAGGGGAGGTTGTAAAGGGGAGGAGGGTAAAGGGGAGAGAGTAAAGGGGAGGTTGAGGTGGTAAAGGGGAGGGGGTCAAGGGGAGGGGAAGTGGTAAAGTGGAGGGGAGGGGTAAAGGGGAGAGAGTAAAGGGGAGGTTGTAAAGGGGAGAGAGTAAAGGGGAGAGAGTAAAGGGGAGGTTGAGGTGGTAAAGGGAGGTGGTAAAGGGGAGGGAGGGGTAAAGGGGAGAGTAAAGGGGAGGAGGTGGTAAAGTGGAGGGAGGGGTAAAGGGAGAGAGTAAAGGGGAGGTTGAGGTGGTAAAGGGGAGGTGGTAAAGGGGAGGGGAGGGGTAAAGGGGAGAGAGTAAAGGGGGGGAGGTGTTAAAGTGGAGGGAGGGGTAAAGGGAGAGAGTAAAGGGGAGGGGGGTGGTAAAGGGGGGGGGGGGTAAAGGGGAGAGAGTAAAGGGGAGGGGAGGTGGTAAAGGGGAGGGGAGGGGGTAAAGGGGAGGGGAGGGGTAAAGGGGAGGGGAGGGGTAAAGGGGAGAGAGTAAAGGGGAGGGAGGTGGTAAAGGGGAGGGAGGGGGTAAAAGGGAGGGAGGGGGTAAAGGGAAGAGAGTAAAGGGGAGGGGGTAAAGGGAAGAGAGTAAAGGGAGGGGAGGTGGTAAAGGGGAGGGAGGGGTAAAGGGGAGAGAGTAAAGGGGAGGGATGGGGTAAAGGGGAGAGAGTAAAGGGGAGGGGGTAAAGGGGAGGGGAGGGGTAAAGGGGAGAGAATAAAGAGGAGGGGAGGTGGAAAAGGGGAGGGGGGGTAAAGGGGAGGGGAGGGGTAAAGGGGAGAGAGTAAAGGGGAGGGGAGGGGTAAAGGGGAGGGGAGGGGTAAAGGAGAGAGAGTAAAGGGGGGAGGGGGTAAAGGGGAGGGAGGGGTAAAGGGGAGAGAGTAAAGGGGAGGGGAGGTGGTAAAGGGGAGGGAGGGGGTAAAGGGGAGAGAGTGAAGGGGAGGGAGGTGGTAAAGGGGAGGAGGGGGTAAAGGGGAGGGGAGGGGTAAAGGGGAGGGATGTGGTAAAGGGAGGAGGGGGTAAAGGAAGGAGTAAAGGGAGAGAGTAAAGGGAGGTTGTAAAGGGGAGGAGGGGTAAAGGGGAGAGAGTAAAGGGGAGGTTGTAAAGGGTAGGGGAGGTGGTAAAGGAGAGGGAGGGGGTAAAGGAGAGGGAGGGGGTAAAGGAGAGGGGAGGGAGTAAAGGGGAGAGAGTAAAGGGAGGTTGTAAAGGGGAGGGGAGGGGTAAAGGGGAGAGAGTAAAGGGGAGGGGAGGTGGTAAAGGAGAGGGGAGGGGGTAAAGGAGAGGGGAGGGGTAAAGGGAGGGGAGGGGTAAAGGAGAGGGAGGGGGTAAAGGAGAGGGGAGGGGGTAAAGGAGAGGGGAGGGGTAAAGGGGAGGAGGGGGTAAAGGGGAGGGGAGGGGGTAAAGGGGAGGGAGGGGGTAAAGGAGAGGGGAGGGGGTAAAGGAGAGGGGAGGGGGTAAAGGAGAGGGGAGGGGGAGGGGAGGGGTTAAAGGAGAGGGGAGGGAGTAAAGGGGAGCGGGTAAAGGGGAGAGAGTAAAGGGGAAGGGAGGGGTAAATGGGAGGGGGTAAAAGGGAGGGAGTAAAGGGGAAGGGAGGGGGTAAATGGGAGGGGGTAAAGGGGAGGGGGTAAATGGGAGGGGGTAAAGGAGAGGGGGTAAATGGGAGGGGGTAAAAGGGAGAGAGTAAAGGAGAGTGGGTAAAGGGGAGGGGAAAAGCCCTCTCCTCTTCATTCAGTTCTATTCCAGGCCAATATTGACTTGTTTTTTAGCAGGAGACTGATATAGTTGCACTCAGTCGGTGTTCCACAGCCAGCTCATAGCTCTCAGTGTGTTCACCCAGCCACTAATAGCTGTCTTTGATGGGCCTTCATTCAAAAGTAGGGCTGTGACATTCATTGAATTTTAGATGACGGTAATTGGCCAGCCAAATTACCTCGGTCTCCGTAATAACCGTTCAAATAGCAAACAAAATATATACATTACCAGTCAAAGGTTTGGACACACTTACTCATTCAAGGGTTTTTTCTTTATTTTTACTATTTTCTACACTGTAGAATAATGGTGACGACTTCAAAACTATGAAATAACACATATGTAATCATGTAGTAACCAGAAAAGTGTTAAACAAATCAAAATGTTTGTTTTATTTTAGATTCTTGATTCTTATTTTAGATGCCTTGATGACAGCTTTGCACACAGAGTCTATGTTATCTCAGAAAAGGACTTGTGTGGAGTACCATTTTCAGCTGAGCCGTTGTCGCACCTAAACGTTCCCACTTCACAATAACAGCACTTACAGCTGACCGGGGCAGCTCTAGCAGGGCAGACATTTGACAAACTGACTTGTTGGAAAGGTGGCACACTAAGACGATGCTATGTTGAAAGTCACTGAGTTCTTCAGTACGGCCCATTCTACTGACAATGTTTGTCTATGGAGATTGCATGGCTGTGTGCTCGATGTTATACACCTGTCAGGTGTGGCTGAATTAGCCGAATCCACTAATTTGAAAGAGTGTCCACATACTAATGACCATGTAGTGTACATGCAGTAAAAATATAATTTAAACGGTTATGATGGTCATTGTTATTTTTCACAATGGTGTTTACACTTATACTGTAATTGTGCCCTAATCAAAGGGGTTTTTCATTTTAAAGCAGAGAGAGAAAATAATGCATGACCTTACGTGACCTTACATGACCTTATGTGACAGGCTGAGGCATTAATGCATGATCTTACATGACCTTACATGACCTTAAATGACCTTATGTGACAAGTTGAGGCATTAATGCATGACCTTATGTGACCTTACATGACCTGACATACCTTGCATGACCTTATGTGACAGGCTGAGGCATTAATGCATGATCTTACATGACCTTACATGACCTTAAATGACCTTATGTGACAGGCTGAGGCATTAATGCATGATCTTACATGACCTTACATGACCTTAAATGACCTTATGTGACAAGTTGAGGCATTAATGCATGACCTATTGCTCTGTTATGACAACTTCCACCGAATAAAGCCGTTGACTGATTCAAAGAGAATGAGGCGAAACACACAGAGGGGACGGTCTCGGTTAGTCTCTCAGAAGGACGGACAAATAGACCGACAGACAGAGAGACGGACAGGCAGAGAGACAGACAGGCAGACAGACAGACAGACAGACAGACAGACAGACAGACAGACAGACAGACAGACAGACAGGCAGACAGACAGACAGACAGACAGACAGACAGACAGACAGACAGGCAGACAGACAGACAGAGAGACAGACAGGCAGACAGACAGACAGACAGACAGACAGACAGACAGACAGACAGACAGACAGACAGACAGGCAGACAGACAGACAGGTGTGTTTGTCCGGAGCACTGCCAGGTGTAACAGGAGCAGCCCCGGGGAGTGAAGCTGCAGCCCTGTGCTCTGAGGTCACAGGTCACCAAAGGTCCCCAGAGGTCACAGGGAAGCCTGCATGCAGAGGAAGAGGAAGTACCAAAGAATGGAGGTGGATCAAAGGGACCCTGATTACTACTACAGCTAATAGCTTATAAAGAGCCATGTGTAAGGGCCATGAGAAACACCGCTCCATTATGGGAACCATGGACATGGTAACAAATGATTGTGTAACATGGAAGTTGCCGCGCGACCACTCAAGGCAGGGTTGCATTTCAGTTCAGTCCCAGTGCTGCTATCTGAAAATATAACATGGAGGTCGATTACACTGATTTGAACAAAAATGTGCTATGTTGTATACAGTATAAATGACTAACAAACACAGTGTTCATGTTACAAACACTGTTAGGACAGCCTCAGTCTCAGCAGGACTTGTGTCAATATAATACGAAGTCTACAATAGAGACAGGATAGAACCTGAAACAGGGACTACAATAGAGAGAGGATAGAACCTGAAACAGGGACTACAGTAGAGAGATGATAGAACCTGAAACAGGGACTACAATAGAGAGAGGATAGAACCTGAAACAGGGACTACAATAGAGAGAGGATATAACCTGAAACAGGGACTACAATAGAGACAGGGTAGAACCTGAAACCGGGACTACAATAGAGAGAGGATAGAACCTGAAACAGGGACTACAATAGAGAGAGGATATAACCTGAAACAGGGACTACAGTTGAGAGATGATAGAACCTGAAACAGGGACTACAATAGAGAGAGGATAGAACCTGAAACAGGGACTACAATAGAGAGAGGATATAACCTGAAACAGGGACTACAGTAGAGAGATGATAGAACCTGAAACAGGGACTACAATAGAGAGAGGATAGAACCTGAAACAGGGACTACAATAGAGAGAGGATAGAACCTGAAACAGGGACTACAATAGAGAGATGATAGAACCTGAAACAGGGACTACAATAGAGAGAGGATAGAACCTGAAACAGGGACTACAATAGAGACAGGGTAGAACCTGAAACAGGGACGACAATAGAGAGATAATAGAACCTGAAACAGGGACTACAATAGAGAGAGGATAGAACCTGAAACAGGGACTACAATAGAGAGAGGATATAACCTGAAACAGGGACTACAATAGAGAGGATAGAACCTGAAACAGGGACTACAATAGAGAGAGGATATAACCTGAAACAGGGACTACAATAGAGAGAGGGTAGAACCTGAAACAGGGACAACAATAGAGAGATAATAGAACCTGAAACAGGGACTACAATAGAGAGAGGATAGAACCTGAAACAGGGACTACAATAGAGAGAGGATATAACCTGAAACAGGGACTACAATAGAGAGAGGATAGAACCTGAAACAGGGACGACAATAGAGAGAGGATAGAACCTGAAACAGGGACTACAATAGAGAGAGGATAGAACCTGAAACAGGGACTACAATAGAGAGAGGATATAACCTGAAACAGGGACTACAATAGAGACAGGGTAGAACCTGAAACAGGGACGACAATAGAGAGATAATAGAACCTGAAACAGGGACTACAATAGAGAGAGGATAGAACCTGAAACAGGGACTACAATAGAGAGAGGATATAACCTGAAACAGGGACTACAATAGAGACAGGGTAGAACCTGAAACCGGGACTACAATAGAGAGAGGATAGAACCTGAAACAGGGACTACAATAGAGAGAGGATAGAACCTGAAACAGGGACTACAATAGAGACAGGATATAACCTGAAACAGGGACTACAATAGAGAGAGGATAGAACCTGAAACAGGGACTACAATAGAGAGAGGATAGAACCTGAAACAGGGACTACAATAGAGAGGATAGAACCTGAAACAGGGACTACAATAGAGAGAGGATATAACCTGAAACAGGGACTACAATAGAGAGGAGAGAACCTGAAACAGGGACTACAACAGAGAGATGATATAACCTGAAACAGGGACTACAATAGAGAGGATAGAACCTGAAACAGGGACTACAACAGAGAGATGATATAACCTGAAACAGGGACTACAATAGAGAGAGGATAGAACCTGAAACAGGGACTACAATAGAGAGAGGATATAACCTGAAACAGGGACTACAATAGAGAGGATAGAACCTGAAACAGGGACTACAATAGAGAGAGGGTAGAACCTGAAACAGGGACTACAATAGAGAGAGGATAGAACCTGAAACAGGGATTACAATAGAGACAGGGTAGAACCTGAACCAGAGGGGCCAAGGGGATCTGAGGCCCAGGTGGGGATAGTCAGTCATAATAACTCCAGAAACAATGAGTGTACGCACTGCAGTCACAACCCTCAGACTCGGTGCCATTCAAAGTTCCTTTGTTCAGGCTCAGTGTCTATTTCAGGCCCCATATGCTCACCTCTCTACCCCCTAATGATCTTAGCTTTGTCCCTGCCTCCCCACAACACACACACAAACACACACACACACCGTACACATGCACACACACACACTCAAACACACACACTCACACGCCACGCCACTCCACCCAGTTTAAATTGCATGATAATCTGCCCCACATAAATTTCATTTATCGCGTCATCCACATGAACAAAAGAATCCCCCAGGCACAGATGCTGGTTAGGTGCAATGTATGCCACATCCAGCCCTTCTTCTAGGCTGAGGGGAACAGCCGAGCTTCAACAGAATGATCCATGATCTTTACAGCATGTTCACATATACACACTATAAACAGCAGGATCATATGTAGGTGATTCTTGCAACTCCCTCTGGCATTCTTCACTAAACAAAATGGCGTATTCACTGTTGTTTAGTGAAGGATGCCAGAGGGGGTTGTAAGTATCCTCTACATATGATCCTGCTGTTGAAGTGTGTATATGTGAACATGCTGTAAAAAAATACATTTAAAAAAGTACATTTCTTGGTTTATTTAGGAAATACAAGAGACGTACATTATCCAACGATGGCTATTGTGTGATCCGTTATTACTTTGTCTAATTGTTGATTCAGATTTGAAAAGGGACGGTGTGCCAGCATCAACACCGTAAGGGCTCAGATGACCAGAGAGCAACACAACACAAACAGCACTGAGCAGCAAGCTAGACGGTGGGGGACTTACTCTTAATGATGTCTGTCTCGCCATCTGATCTCTCTGTTCCCCAGACCTGAGCCTAGATAATACCCATTCTATCCTGCCTCCACTGTGGTAGTATGTATAGTTCTCATGCACTGGTGGAGACCCTTCTACGGCCCAAATGGAAACTCATTTACAGTGCACTACTTTTGACCAATAAACTTATGGGGCCGACACTATGTGGGCATAAAGGATGTCATTTGGGACAAATTCCATCTCCAACCCTGAATCCTTACCCTCTGATAGCTAACCACCAATGAATGGCTGGCTGACAGAAATACAGTCATTTAATTTAGGCAATTTAGACGCAAAACAATCATGCTTAATTGTAGCCGTGCGGCTCCCAAAACTCCACAGCATTTGGAATGACGTGAAAATATGAAACAGTTTACAATGGATAGCTTTTTTACGATCCACTTTCACTGTTCCTGGAGCTGCCTAGTGTCGTTTCACTGTTCCTGGAGCTGCCTAGTGTCGTTTCACTGTTCCTGGAGCTGCCTAGTGTCGTTTCACTGTTCCTGGAGCAGCCTAGTGTCGTTTCACTGTTCCTGGAGCTGCCTAGTGTCGTTTCACTGTTCCTGGAGCAGCCTAGTGTCGTTTCACTGTTCCTGGAGCAGCCTAGTGTCGTTTCACTGTTCCTGGAGCTGCCTAGTGTCGTTTCACTGTTCCTGGAGCAGCCTAGTGTCTTTCACTGTTCCTGGAGCTGCCTAGTGTCGTTTCACTGTTCCTGGAGCAGCCTAGTGTCGTTTCACTGTTCCTGGAGCAGCCTAGTGTCTTTCACTGTTCCTGGAGCAGCCTAGTGTCTTTCACTGTTCCTGGAGCAGCCTAGTGTCGTTTCACTGTTCCTGGAGCAGCCTAGTGTCGTTTCACTGTTCCTGGAGCAGCCTAGTGTCCTTTCACTGTTCCTGGAGCAGCCTAGTGTCCTTTCACTGTTCCTGGAGCTGCCTAGTGTCGTTTCACTGTTCCTGGAGCTGCCTAGTGTCGTTTCACTGTTCCTGGAGCAGCCTAGTGTCTTTCACTGTTCCTGGAGCAGCCTAGTGTCCTTTCACTGTTCCTGGAGCAGCCTAGTGTCCTTTCACTGTTCCTGGAGCAGCCTAGTGTCGTTTCACTGTTCCTGGAGCAGCCTAGTGTCGTTTCACTGTTCCTGGAGCAGCCTAGTGTCGTTTCACTGTTCCTGGAGCTGCCTAGTGTCTTTCACTGTTCCTGGAGCTGCCTAGTGTCGTTTCACTGTTCCTGGAGCAGCCTAGTGTCTTTCACTGTTCCTGGAGCTGCCTAGTGTCGTTTCACTGTTCCTGGAGCAGCCTAGTGTCTTTCACTGTTCCTGGAGCAGCCTAGTGTCTTTCACTGTTCCTGGAGCAGCCTAGTGTCGTTTCACTGTTCCTGGAGCAGCCTAGTGTCTTTCACTGTTCCTGGAGCAGCCTAGTGTCCTTTCACTGTTCCTGGAGCAGCCTAGTGTCCTTTCACTGTTCCTGGAGCTGCCTAGTGTCGTTTCACTGTTCCTGGAGCAGCCTAGTGTCGTTTCACTGTTCCTGGAGCAGCCTAGTGTCGTTTCACTGTTCCTGGAGCAGCCTAGTGTCTTTCACTGTTCCTGGAGCAGCCTAGTGTCGTTTCACTGTTCCTGGAGCTGCCTAGTGTCTTTCACTGTTCCTGGAGCAGCCTAGTGTCGTTTCACTGTTCCTGGAGCAGCCTAGTGTCGTTTCACTGTTCCTGGAGCAGCCTAGTGTCCTTTCACTGTTCCTGGAGCTGCCTAGTGTCGTTTCACTGTTCCTGGAGCAGCCTAGTGTCGTTTCACTGTTCCTGGAGCAGCCTAGTGTCGTTTCACTGTTCCTGGAGCAGCCTAGTGTCGTTTCACTGTTCCTGGAGCAGCCTAGTGTCGTTTCACTGTTCCTGGAGCTGCCTAGTGTCTTTCACTGTTCCTGAATAGGATCTCTATGTTCAGACAGTGCACATTTGATTAGGTATTCCCTTTCCCCTTCATTTATAGGTCAGCTAATGCTGAACCTTTTCGGGATTGAAATCAAATGCTAAAGAAACACAAGCCAGTGACAGTCTACGATAAGTCCCGTTTGGGGCCTCATAACATACTTTATTTACAACTCCGTTACCTTTGCTGACTCTGGACCACACTTGTAAGGTGAAAATGCCACTAGGCCCTCATCTTGTGCCTGTTTTCTATTACCCCCACTAATGGTTAAAGTTAACATTAGAGGAATGGAAGCTGATCCTAGATCTGTACCTAGGGGAAACTTCAACCCGGAGACCTAAACTCTGTGAATCTGATTCTGATCTCATCATGTTTTTTATTGGCAGGTGATAGTCAAGAGAGAATACAACATCCAATAACAGGCAACATGTGTAGATGCAGTCTTGGTACTACAATATCCTAAATACTTGTGTTCTTCCAGTCATTTTATCTGCTCAACTCTACGAGCCTTTTAATTCAAGCCCTCTTATCTGTGCCCACGACTCATCTATTAAAGTCTCCTTAGTTACAGTAGGTTAAGTCTCAAATGAAACCCTATTCCCTATGGGAGACCTGTCAAAAGTAGTGCACTACATAGGGAATAGGGTACAATTTGGGATAAACCCTTACTCACAGTGGAAAATATTCAGAAGGGTGATCCCCTATAAAGGGGATTTGCAGTTCCAAGCAAGACACTGAGTGAAATGTGGGGATTTGCAGCTGTTCAGGGGCCCAGATGGGAGGGGCCAAGCGCCCAAGCCAATATCATTAGTAGAGATATGCCCAAATTGAACCTACAGTATAGTCTCCTATAATAGATCCTACAGTATAATAGATCCTACAGTATAGTCTCCTATAATAGATCCTACAGTATAGTTTCCTATACAAGATCCTACAGTATAGTCTCCTATAATAGATCCTACAGTATAGTCTCCTATAATAGATCCTACAGTATAGTTTCCTATACAAGATCCTACAGTATAGTCTCCTATAATAGATCCTACAGTATAGTCTCCTATAATAGATCCTACAGTATAGTCTCCTATAATAGATCCTACAGTATAGTCTCCTATACAAGATCCTACAGTATAGTCTCCTATAATAGATCCTACAGTATAGTCTCCTATAATAGATCCTACAGTATAGTCTCCTATAATAGATCCTACAGTATAGTATCCTATAATAGATCCTACAGTATAGTCTCCTATAATAGATCCTACAGTATAGTCTCCTATAATAGATCCTACAGTATAGTCTCCTATAATTGACTTCTCATGAATCACCGTTTTAATAAATACAGTCTCGTCCCAAATGTTACCCTGTTCCCTACATCGTGCACTACTTTTGACCGGGGCCCAGAGCGTAGTGCATTATATAGGGAATAGGGGCCCATAGGGTAGTGCATTATATAGGGAATAGAGGCCCATAGGGTAGTGCATTATATAGGGAATAGGGGCCCATAGGGTAGTGCATTATATAGGGAATAGGGGCCCATAGGGTAGTGCATTATATAGGGAATAGAGGCCCATAGGGTAGTGCATTATATAGGGAATAGGGGCCCATAGGGTAGTGCATTATATAGGGAAGAGGGGCCCATAGGGTAGTGCATTATATAGGGAAGAGGGGCCCATAGGGTAGTGCATTATATAGGGAATAGGGGCCCATAGGGTAGTGCATTATATAGGGAAGAGGGGCCCATAGAGTTCTGGTAAAAAAGTAGTCCACTTTTACAGTGATTAGGGTGCCATACAGGACACAGACACAGCCAGCCGGTCCCCCACCTTCAGAACAATCCAGACTATTCAACCAATCCACCAATCCCGAGTATGGAGCCATGGGGGTGCCTGTGCAAACAATAACTTTCCGAACTCTCTTTCCTTCCTGCTAGAGCAGCTGTTGTGTGTTGACTGCATGCTGGCTGTGTCCAGTTCAGTTCCAGTTCCAGCCTTTAGCTAGGATTAGCTGCCTCTCCTGTTGCCCCAGGCAGGCTAGAGCTAAGGGAGCAATTTTAGAGAGACTCCCTCCCTCCCTCCCTCCGTCCGTCCGTCCGTCCGTCCGTCCGTCCGTCCGCCCGCCCGCCCGCCCGCCCGCCCGCCCGCCCGCCCGTCCGTCTGTCTGTCTGTCTGTCTGTCTGACTGCCTGCCTGCCTGCCTGCCTGCCTGCCTGTCTGTCTGTCTGCCTGCCTGCCTGCCTGCCTGCCTGCCTGCCTGCCTCTCTGTCTGGTCTGTTTGCCTGTCAATGGCTTCCTACCTCATCCCCCTGGCTGCAGACAGAGCTAGGCCTGTGCCACATAGTAGCTCTTGTGCTGATGTAGACAGCTTAGTGAAATGATAAACATAAGAGCAGATTCCCTGAGCTGCTCCATTACACATCACTCAGTCTGTGGCTTTATGCATAGACTCTGGAACAGTATGACACGTTTATACTATTTAATGACTCATTTTATTATTACTATACCCAACGCAGTCATTGACAAGATAAACAAAAACACATAAAAAAAACAAGGAACATGTGTCTTCATCCTACTATATCATTTGAGGCCATATGGCCATGGCTTAAGGCTCTACATGAGAAGCAAGCTAGGTCTCCGAGGCATATCAAAGTATCTGCTCCAATCACTGAGCTAACATCAATACACCCAACCCCCAAACATAAATGCACCCAACCCCCAAACATAAATGCACCCAACCCCCAAACATCAACGCACCCAACCCCCAAACATCAATGCACCCAGCCCTAGTAATGTAAAGCTCCCTGCCTCCCTCTCCTCTCTGTCTCTCTTCAACAACAATGAATGAAAACAGCCCACTGATATCTGGTGATTGGCGGTCACTGCTGGTAAGTAGCTGAGGTTAACAGGGTCTCTCTATTCCACCTGCAACACAATCAGTTGTCCCTATTTCTCTTTCTCAGTCAAAGACTAATTATTTATTATTTATTATGCACACACACATCTCCCTACACATGCACATGCACACACGCACACACACACACACACACACGCACGCACGCACGCACGCACGCACGCACGCACGCACGCACGCACGCACGCACGCACGCACACACACACACACACACACACACACACACACACACACACACACACACAGTAATTATATCTAATCGAGTTTGTATTTATGACAGAAAATGCCAAATTCTGCAAATAGGAAGCTAGACTAACTACAGTTGTGTTGAAATTAAATAACGTGATGGCACACACATTACAAGCAAAACCAAAACCAAACGTATTCCTTTTCCCCCAATATGGCTTATGACATTATGACAGTCTACATTATGACATGACTTTATGACAGCCTACATTATGACATGACTTTATGACAGCCTATATTATAACAAGACTTTATGACAGTCTACATTATGACAGTCTACATTATGACATGGCTTTATGACAGCCTACATTATGACAGTCTACATTATGACATTACGTTATGACAGCCTACATTATGACATTACTTTAAAACAGCATAAATTATGACATAAACCTATGACAGCCTACATTATGACATGACTTTATGACAGCCTACATTATGACATGACTTTATGACAGCCAACATTATGACATGACTTTATGACATGACTTAAAACAGCCTAAATTATGACCTGACTTTATAACAGCTTACATTATGACATAATTTTATGACATGACTTAAAACAGCCTAAATTATGACCTGACTTTATAACAGCTTACATTATGACATCACTTTATGACAGTCTACATTATGACATGACTTTATGACAGCCTACATTATGACATGACTTTATGACAGCCTACATTATGACATGACTTTAAAACAGCCTAAATTATGACATCAGAGACTCTGAGTTCCCGCCCAGGCTCTGTCGTAACCGGCCGAAACCGGGAGGTCCGTGGGGCGAGGCACAATTGGCCTAGCGTCGTCCGGGTTAGGGAGGGCCTGGCCGGTAGGGATGTCCTTGTCTCAACGCGCACCAGCGACTCCTGTGGCAGGCCGGGCACAGTGCGCGCTAACCAAGGTTGCCAGGTACACGGTGTTTCCTCCGACACATTGGTGCAGCTGGCTTACGGGTTGGATGCGCGCTGTGTTAAGAAGCAGTGCGGCTTGGTTGGGTTGTGTATCGGAGGACACCATGACTTTCAACCTTGTCTATCCAGAGCCCGTACGGGAGTTGTAGCGATGAGACAAGATAGTAGCTACTAAAACAATTGGATACCACGAAATTGGGGAGAAAAAGGGGTTAAATTCACACAAAAAAATACATTATGACAGTCTACATTATGACAGACTTTAGGACATGACTTTATGACAGCCTACATTATGACAGACTTTAGGACATGACTTTATGACAGCCTACATTATGACAGACTTTAGGACATGACTTTATGACAGCCTACATTATGACAGACTTTAGGACATGACTTTATGACAGCCTACATTATGACAGACTTTAGGACATGACTTTATGACAGTCTACATTATGACAGACTTTAGGACATGACTTTATGACAGCCTACATTATGACAGACTTTAGGACATGACTTTATGACAGTCTACATTATGACAGACTTTAGGTCATGACTTTATGACAGCCTACATTATGACAGACTTTAGGCCTACATTATGACAGACTTTAGGATGACAGACAGTCTACATTATGACAGACTTTAGGACATGACTTTATGACAGCCTACATTATGACAGACTTTAGGACATGACTTTATGACAGCCTACATTATGACAGACTTTAGGACATGACTTTATGACAGTCTACATTATGACAGACTTTAGGACATGACTATGACAGCCTACATTATGACAGACTTTAGGACATGACTTTATGACAGCCTACATTATGACAGACTTTAGGACATGACTTTATGACAGCCTACATTATGACAGACTTTAGGACATTACTTTATGACAGCCTACATTATGACAGACTTTAGGACATGACATTATGACAGTCTACATTATGACAGACTTTAGGACATGACTTTATGACAGCCTACATTATGACAGACTTTAGGACATGACTTTATGACAGTCTACATTATGACAGACTTTAGGACATGACTTTATGACAGCCTACATTATTACATAACTTTATGACAGTCTACATTATGACAGACTTTAGGACATGACTTTATGACAGCCTACATTATGACAGACTTTAGGACATGACTTTATGACAGCCTACATTATGACAGACTTTAGGACATTACTTTATGACAGCCTACATTATGACAGACTTTAGGACATGACTTTATGACAGCCTACATTATGACAGACTTTAGGACATGACTTTATGACAGTCTACATTATGACAGACTTTAGGACATGACTTTATGACAGCCTACATTATGACAGACTTTAGGACATGACTTTATGACAGCCTACATTATGACTGACTTTAGGACATGACTTGATGACAGTCTACATTAAGACAGACTTTAGGACATGACTTTATGACAGCCTACATTATGACAGACTTTAGGACATGACTTGATGACAGTCTACATTAAGACAGACTTTAGGACATGACTTTATGACAGCCTACATTATGACAGACTTTAGGACATGACTTGATGACAGTCTACATTATGACAGACTTTAGGACATGACTTTATGACAGCCTACATTATTACATAACTTTATGACAGTCTACATTATGACAGACTTTAGGACATGACTTTATGACAGCCTACATTATGACAGACTTTAGGACATGACTATGACAGCCTACATTATGACAGACTTTAGGACATGACTTTATGACAGCCTACATTATGACAGACTTTAGGACATGACTTTATGACAGCCTACATTATGACAGACTTTAGGACATGACTTTATGACAGTCTATATTATGACAGACTTTAGGACATGACTTGATGACAGTCTACATTATGACAGACTTTAGGACATGACTTTATGACAGCCAACATTATGACAGACTTTAGGACATGACTTTATGACAGCCTACATTATGACAGACTTTAGGACATGACTTTATGACAGTCTACATTATGACAGACTTTAGGACATGACTTTATGACAGCCTACATTATGACAGACTTTAGGACATGACTTGATGACAGTCTACATTATGACAGACTTTAGGACATGACTTTATGACAGCCTACATTATGACAGACTTTAGGACATGACTTTATGACAGTCTACATTATGACAGACTTTAGGACATGACTTTATGACAGCCTACATTATGACAGACTTTAGGATATGACTTTATGACAGTCTACATTATGACAGACTTTAGGACATGACTTTATGACAGCCTACATTATTACATAACTTTATGACAGTCTACATTATGACAGACTTTAGGACATGACTTTATGACAGCGTACATTATGACAGACTTTAGGACATGACTTTATGACAGCCTACATTATGACAGACTTTAGGACATGACTTTATGACAGTCTACATTATGACAGACTTTAGGACATGACTTTATGACAGCCTACATTATGACAGACTTTAGGACATGACTTTATGACAGTCTACATTATGACAGACTTTAGGTCATGACTTTATGACAGCCTACATTATGACAGACTTTAGGACATGACTTTATGACAGCCTACATTATGACAGAATTTAGGACATGACTTGATGACAGTCTACATTAAGACAGACTTTAGGACATGACTTTATGACAGCCTACATTATGACAGACTTTAGGACATGACTTTATGACAGCCTACATTATGACAGACTTTAGGACATGACTTTATGACAGTCTACATTATGACAGACTTTAGGACATGACTTTATGACAGCCTACATTATGACAGACTTTAGGACATGACTTTATGACAGCCTACATTATGACAGACTTTAGGACATGACTTTATGACAGCCTACATTATGACAGACTTTAGGACATGACTTTATGACAGCCTACATTATGACAGACTTTAGGACATGACTTGATGACAGTCTACATTATGACAGTCTTTAGGACATGACTTTATGACAGCCTACATTATGACAGACTTTAGGATATGACATTATGACAGTCTACATTATGACAGACTTTAGGACATGACTTTATGACAGCCTACATTATGACAGACTTTAGGACATGACTTTATGACAGCCTACATTATGACAGACTTTAGGACATGACTTTATGACAGCCTACATTATGACAGACTTTAGGACATGACTTTATGACAGCCTACATTATGACAGACTTTAGGACATGACTTTATGACAGCCTACATTATGACAGACTTTAGGACATGACTTTATGACAGTCTACATTATGACAGACTTTAGGACATGACTTTATGACAGCCTACATTATGACAGACTTTAGGACATGACTTTATGACAGCCTACATTATGACAGACTTTAGGACATTACTTTATGACAGCCTACATTATGACAGACTTTAGGACATGACTTTATGACAGCCTACATTATGACAGACTTTAGGACATGACTTTATGACAGCCTACATTATGACAGACTTTAGGACATGACTTTATGACAGCCTACATTATGACAGACTTTAGGACATGACTTTATGACAGTCTACATTATGACAGACTTTAGGACATGACTTTATGACAGCCTACATTATTACATAACTTTATGACAGCCTACATTATGACAGACTTTAGGACATGACTTTATGACAGCCTACATTATTACATAACTTTATGACAGCCTACATTATGACAGACTTTAGGACATTACTTTATGACAGTCTACATTATGACAGACTTTAGGACATGACTTTATGACAGCCTACATTATGAGATGACTTTATGACAGCCTACATTAAAACATGACTTCATGTCAGCCTACATTATGACAGCCTACATTATGACAGTCTACATTATGACAGTCTACATTATGACATGACTTTATGACAGCCTACATTATGACAGACTACATTATGACATGACTTTGTGACATCCTATATTATGACATGACTTTATGAAATGACTTTACGACAGCCTACATTATGAGAGGACATTATGACAGGTTCATGACAAGTCACAACTATAGCAGCAGCCCAGTATAAACCATGTAGCCTTTGTGACCATAATTCCATCTGTGGTGAGATACAATGGCCATCATCCTTCACTTGGCCAGGGCTGGGTGTAACTGATTACACACAGTTACTTTACCAGTAAAAATACTGTAATCAGATTACAGATACTTTTGAAAAACTAGATGATTACTTCTTGGATTTTTTTTTTAATTCATAAAGGATGTTTCTATAAAAAAAGAAAGATTATGACAGCTTTCTGTGTTCTGAATGACATTCAAATCAGCATCGAAAAAAAGATGCAAATTTGTTCCACCTGAGCGAGTCAGACCACAAGTCAGAGACCAACCACTATGATGACACACCAAATGCACTTGATGGATCCTGGACTTCCTCTAATGCCGCTCAAGGGGAATGTAAATCCAAAAGTAACGTAATCAGATTATGTTACTGAGTTTGGGGTAATCCAAAAATGATTTTACTGGTGAAAATGTTGGACAGGCAACTAGTAACTAAAGGATCAACCCAACGGATTATTATTATTTAGAAAGTAACCTACCCAACTCTGCACTTGACCCTGCCTCACACGGCACAGTGCATTGAACACAGACCTTAAACTAACTAAACCATAATCTATTATAGAACATTTTCCCCCATGCACTTGTTTCAGCGCAGTTACCATCTCCTTTGTCATGCATGCTAATAGATGTTTCGCTGATTGGTTCACCCACCTCTTCACCACGCGGTCCAAGGCTCCGTCGTTCACGACTACTGTCTGCTCCAGTTCAATGGGAATGTGGTCCTGTGGCTTTCCTCAGCGTCCCAGACCAGTTTGACTTCTGCCACGAACTCCGCTCTTTTCAATCAGTTCAACAGCGAGGGAGGCGAATTGCCTTCTTCATGTTACGTCATGAAAGCAGGGACAGTATCAGTAGATTCATTTGTTTCCATTCATAAGGCGTGCTGTTTGAATGCACGATATTTTCATAGTGTTGACGAAAGAAAACAATGTAAACAAAAAATAAAAAGCAATAAAGAAAATACGAGTGGACATTCAGAGAATAATAGCCAATGGATTTCTGGGAACATTAACCCACTAAAATGTAAATGCAATTATATATGCAGTGTCCTACTTAAATTATATTATTATGTGTATTGTTACAAACACTTCCTTGAGCAGATTTTCTAATAAACTATTGAATAGTTTAAAATTGTGATTGACCGTAGAAAATCTGTGTTTGTTCAATTTAATGTGACTGATGCTGAATGTGTGTATGATAGCGATTCTAAGAACAAGTTACGTGCGAAGGATGCCACACCTTGACTTCATATCCCAGTAATAGCTTTCAGTTAGCTCTGGTCCATGGTGTTAGTGCGCGTTCGTCTAGGTCTAGGTCTACTGGTGGAGAAACGCGTACTAACGCCCTGGACCAGAGCTATCATCCAGTTTGTCCCTGTTCCAGATTTGAGAAGTCTTTCTCGATAGCTACAGTAAATGAGTGAAACAAATTAAAAATAAATAGATACCTTCACTGTTCAGGTAATGGATACTGAATAATGACTAGGCCTAGGCCACTATATTCAATGCATTATGTGATAAATGTGTGGATGACGTTCACACGTTCACGACGCGGCAGGTAGCCTAACGGTTAGAGCAGTGGGCCAGTAACTGAAAGGTTGCTGACCCAGAAAGACAGGTAAAGATCTGTCCCTCATGCCCCTGAACAAGGCAGTTAACCCACTGTTCCCGAGGCCGTCGTTGTAAGTAAGAATTTGTTCTTAACTGACTTGCCTCATTAAAAAAAAATATTGGGACTCATTTGATTGCTCTGAATTCCCTTGAGAAAAATATATCCTATTCTAATTTATTATGTTATTAAGTCACTGCAGATGTGTGGTATATTTTTTTAAAACTAGGCAGGTCAAGTTAAGTTAAGTTAAGAACAATTTCTTATTTTCAATGACGGCCTAGGAACAGTGGGTTAACTGCCCGTTCAGGGGCAAAACGACAGATTTGTACCTTGTCAGCTCAGGGATTTGAACTTGCAACCTTTTGGTTACTAGTCCAACACTCGAACCACTAGGCTACACTGTCACCCACTATATCACAGTAGACGGGAGTAGAGCATCCAGTTGATTGCACCTCACAGCAATAAAACTCAGAGACGAGGGTTTTACGTCCCAAATGGCACCCTAATCCCTATATAGTGCACTACTTTTGACCAGTCTTATGGGGCCTGGTCAAAAGTAGTGCACTGAATACGGACTAGGGTACCATTTGGAACGTACACTTGGTATCGCTGACTTCAGATACCAGGTATTCTGGTTTCCTGATTGCATATCCAGTTTCAGCAAGCACCATGGAAAGTGATGTCATCTTTTCCCTCAATCAGCTGCTAAGAATGAGTGCCATTTGGGGACTAGGGGAAATAGCAGAGGGGAAAATCCAGTAGTTCTGATTGTTCTTCAGATCTTAATGTTGTACTCCGTACATGATACAAAGAAGGAGATTTGATCTGATTCTTTAATTCACTCATTGGTTGGTTGAAAGACAGACACAGGTTCACACAGTATATTTTAAGTTGGTATAGGTGTGTTAATAACAGTCTTCCAAGTACATTTTTGTCGAGCTCTTCGACTTCGCCGTCAGATAAAAGGATGACTATAAGGTGTATGGGTATCTACAACCCTCTAGTGGCAAGAATGTCCATTTCTGCATTTCTCTCCCATCTGATCTCAATGGCCCGTATTCATAAAGCATCTCATAAGTACAAGTGCTGATCTACAATAGGTTGAGTTTAGCCTTTTAGATCTGAATAGATAACATTAAATGGACAGGGGTGGACCTGATCCTACTGTAGATCTGAGACACTTTGTGAATACGGGCCAGTATGTCCTTGTCGCAACCCATGTAATCGACACTCTCCTCAACAAGCAACTGATGGTGTGACATTAATGCCACATTTTAGACCCTGTCCGTCATACATTCAAACACTGTCCCTTGAGTGATACAAGACAGAACCATTGCTTCCAGACAGGTAAAACATGATCAAATCAATACAAAACAAAGGGAAATATATATTATTATTTTTTTACTTTCTGCTTTTATGGCTTCACTTAAAGGTCCAATGCTGATGTTTTTATATCAATATCAAATCATTTCTGGGTAACAATGAAGAACTTTATTGTAATAGATTTCCATTAAAATGGGTGAAAAAAAAACATATTTCTCAAGCAATCATTTTTTTAAAATCTAGGACTGTGTGTGAGTGGTCTGAGTGGGGAGGGGAAAACTGACAACTAGCTGTTATTGGCAGAGAGGTTTGGAACTCTCTTTGTTATTGGTCCAATTTACCACATAGGTGATGTCACCATGGAAAGACGAAACTCCTGCCCATGCTAACGTGCTGATTAAAAGGTCCAAGTGTAGATTCTATTTTCAACCAGCAACTATCAGGAAATAATACGGATTTTTAAAAAAAAGTGTTTGATTTTTACAGTGATTTTCACACAATGTTTTTTACAGTGTTCATTTCATCAGCTGTTGACCATTATGATACAAAATACAGGATAAACTGAATTTTGACTGCTCTGGACCTTTAAAACCCTAGTCCTGGTGATTGAGTTTCTCTCCAATTTAGGTAAGAAAGATATTCACTTGAAAGTGTGTGTGTGTGTGTGTGTGTGTGTGTGTGTGTGTGTGTGTGTGTGTGTGTGTGTGTGTGTGTGTGTGTGTGTGTGTGTGTGTGTGTGTGTGTGTGTGTGTGTGTGTGTGTGTGTTTAGAGAGGAGGGCAATATGGTGCATTGAAGCGTGGGGAACAGCAAGCTGTCTGAGGCCTGTTATCTGGAAGGATTAAATAGGTTGAGATTCAGGTCATTGGCCAATGAGGATCGACTTAACCAACACGATCACCATCAACACTCATAAACATAACCAAAGCATTGTTGACTAGGAGCCATCAAAAGATGATGCTTTGTTTAGGGTTGGGTGTCCAGAACCTAGTCAAGTCACTTAATCAATGATAACAGCACATTTTGTCAAATTTGGTAGATTTCCATAACTGCACAGAACCATAATATTTTGTGTATTTCTAAATTCAGTGCTATTCCCAATGCTTGCCATTTTCCTCTTTATATCTTTTCAGATATCACTTAGAGCTTTTACTAATAATAGTAATATGGTGTTGTTGTTTTTCTCTTCACAAAACCTTGAAAGGGGACGACCAGCAACATCAGTAGGGCAGACAAATCTCAAAGCAAACAAATAAAAATGATCCGACGATATTATCAAGAAACATAACCGCACGAACAAAATGGACAATAGTGACAACAAAATGTGCAACAAGTGAACATGTAGCAAAATGATTTTAAATAAACAGGAGTCCGGATCGATGATTACATCACTGCCCGTGTGATAAAAGAAGATGTGATCAACCAACTCAATGCAATGGGCACATAAGATCCTATAGCCAATCGGATACAGGGAAGAAGTTTGACCGGAATTATTTTGTTTTGTGCCTTCTTTTCCAAATGTCTAGATTCTGGAATGTCCATTAAAGGCCAAATCTGTGATTCATGTCCTAATGTTCAATAGTCAATTCAATGAACTCCGCCCGGTGATTATGGAAGAATAGAACTTTTGCGAGTTGCTTAATTTATTTTTTTTGTGAGCTCACTACAGCTGACTTCACCTATCTTAACCCAAATCTAAAGTAAAATTACCCCATTGTTCATTGTTTGTTTGGTTCCATTTGAGCATTTGTTTGTAACAATGTATATCTTCAAAATATATTTAAAACCATCATGTCGATCTCCTGGACCGTCAGACCATAAACCCATGAATTTTGGGAGTGGTCACATTTAGCTACGCCTTCCACTTTCAATGGCTTCAACACCCTCCTAGATATAGCTGCGTTGCTTGTTGTCCTGGCCCTTTCTAGCGTGAGCTTTGTTCTTTGTGTCAGTTGCCCTGTCTAGATGTGTCCTTTTGTGTCTATGTCTCTTGTTTTTATTTAGAGATTGTTTTTTAAATGAAATGTGTGTTATAAATTCAATGTATTATTATTTTAAAACAGACTCCAGATTGTGACTTTAATGTCCGTAGCTCATTAACACTCATCGCCAACATTGGTCCATTGGCATGAGGATGTTAGTTCTATTTGCTACTATAAAGGCCTTCTTTCTTATTCAATATACATTATGGAACCACTATACCATCATAGATCCTCTGAATGAAGGGTGCCATGAAAACAAACAGCAGAAAGTAGGATGTTAATCACGGTGGCTGGGGATGAATCAGGTGGTTTTTAATATTCCTTTCTACCCGGCAACACTTTCTTGTGACCAGAGCACACCAGAACCAGCCCTTCCTGGGTTTCTGTCTCCCTTCTGTTCATTGAAGCACAGACAGATCTTGCCTAGGGCTTAGCTTGGTCTCCTTCTCAAAGTCTGTTTAAAAAAAAGAGGCTGGGTGGAATGGATTGGTTGGATCAGTATTAGAAAAGAGAAGAAGAAGGAAAGAAAGGATGCCATTTGGGACACAGACAAAGAGTTTAGAGTTTGTATGTGAACTCAGGAGAGGAATCTTTCCACTGACTCCAGTAGCTCTGAAGAACAGCTCCGCAGGCCCACCAGCAGTTCTCCCTCCTCGTGACTCATCATGGCTCCCTGCTTCTTCACTAAGGACAAGTTGTCATCTGATATTAAGCTGCTCTCCGACGTTGGGCTGATGATGATTTGCGGGATACTGGAGATGTGAGAAAGCTGATCTCGTAAACTAGGGGAGTCCAAGGTGCTCCTGCGCCCTCTGCCGCTTTCGCTCTCTGTCGTCTCTCCTCCGTTGGTTAGCTGGACACTCTGGCTCCTCTTCGATAAGAGCAGCAGGGGGGCGGCTGCCATGCAGACGGAGCCAGACACTACCTCGTGTTCACTGGCGCTCATAGACTCCTTCAGTGCGTGGCTGGGCTGAAACACAGATACACAGATACATGGTCATGACGACAGTAAATACAGGGCTGAGGTTTCTGGGGTTTCTGGGGTTTCTGGGGTCACCCATTTGAGGGGAAAAAAATGCATTTACTACTATATTTGGATAAAATGTTTTCTAAATGGCATAAAGGCACCACAATGTCCACCAATCAAGTAGTACAATTCAGATCACTGTGTGGTCACAACACGATGTTCAATGACTGAGGAGAAATACCAAACCAATGGCAAAATAAAAGGCTAACAACACCGCAAGTATCTCTGCTCTCTCACCTTCTCTGCAGCACAAATAATCTTGGTCTTGCAACATTTGTCTTTGTGCATTTTAAAGGACGAGGTGCTTCTGAAGGAGGAGTCGTTACGCTCTGGAGGATCCAGCACCACATCCCCAAACACCTGTGGTTAGGAACCATATATGGATTTAGTTCAACATTTTTTTTCTCAACTTTTGACAAGAAAAACCTGAGGGAGCCATAATCTTCAAAAAGCAAAGAGGATTCTTCTGAGATGCCTGTGAGGGTAGCAGCAGGGTCGAGCCAAGAAAAGACCCACATGGCACAATGCCTTGTCTGGGATCAGTGCTCATATTAGACAACATTTCATTTGTTTCACCTACAGCAACAGAAAAACCCCCATTCTAATATATTGGTAATAAACAGTGTCCTCCCTCCTTAAACTGAAGCGTTTAAACATTGACCCTGTGTGCTCTATTTTGGTCTAAAGTTCAATTACCTCATTGTTTATGTTTTTGGGATCCATCTGAACATTTGTTTGTAACAATGTAGAGCTTCGGTCTCATATGGTTGTTGAATGCCAGTAGTTTACAGTGAAGTTCTGCCAGAGGGAATGATAATATTGATAACGATAATGTTGACCTGAAGTCAAACCTACGCCATTGATCTTATTTTAGCTCCAGGGTGAAGTTTCCCCTAGGTACAGATCTAGGATCAGCTTCCCCTCCCACAACCATAACCTTAACCATTCATGCACAACTGCACAACAAATGCACAACTGACCCAGCTTCAGCTTACACCTTACCATACTGGAGGAGATGGAGGATGTGGCGCAGAAATGGGTCCTTGAGACAGACGACTGCCTGCTGATAGTGGAATCTCGGAAGGATGACTCACTGTTGAAGTCCTTTTTGTCCTTTCTCGGTGACAGACATCTCAAACAAGGTACCTTCTCTGCCAATGTGGCCCTGTAGATGACATGGAGGACCAAAACACATTTGAAACACGTATTTATTTGTATTTTTTAGAGTAGCACAGAGCAAAATGAATTTTCCTAGTCAGGGTTGATAAAACACATCTATTCATTTATTCAGTCATTTGTTTGCTTATTTATTCATTCATTCATGTATTAGATTTTCAAAACACACAGTAGTTTACCTGTACTTTGTGTGTATAATGGCATAAATAAAAGGGTTGTAGATGGTAGAGGCTTTTGCTATAACTGCAGGCACGGCTTTGGAGTAGGGTGATAGAATGTTAGCGTGTCTGAAAAGACAGAAGACAAGTAAGTAATCTCTCCATTATCCAGTAACGAAGGCAGTGTTGGGATTATTCAAAACATCTATCAACAGCTGGACCAGGGTTTATGTACCTTCCAGTACAGATGGAGAGAAATATTTAAATGTTATATAACGAAGCCTCTGTCTCAGTAGTAATGGGGGAAACACATGGCTAAAGATTTCATGACAATTTCATTCAATTAACGAAGAGAAGAGGTTAGTTACCTAGTTGTTGAATGTATTCATTTGAATCTTTCAATTTTATATACAGTGAGGCAAAAAAGTATTTAGTCAGCCACCAATTGTGCAAGTTCTCCCACTTAAAAAAATTAGAGAGGCCTGTAATTTTCATCATAGATACACTTCACCTATGACAGACAAAATGAGAAAAAAAATCCAGAAAATCACATTGTAGGATTTTTAATGAATTTAGCATTATGACATGACTTTATGACAGCCTACATTATGACATGACTTTATGACAGCCTACATTATAACATCACTTTGGCTGACTAAATACTTTTTTGCCCCACTGTATATATATTATTTTGTTTGGGGGGGTATTTGAACTTTTTGGGAGTGACAGGGATATATTGGAAATGAGAGAGGTGACAGAGAGAGAGGGGCGGTGGGGCTGGAATTAATTCCCAAGATTTTACATTTTTCTTATAGAAATCAAGAAAACCCCCCCACATTTTTGGAAACAAGAACAGAAATGCCAAGTTTGGTGGTAAATCTAATCTTAAAAAGTGCAGAATACCTCCAGAATGATCTGAATGTAAAGCTAGTGAAAATAAGAATACCCCTCAAGGCATGTTCATCTAAATGACAACGTAAGACAAACATGCCCACACACGGTACATCCAGTAGCTCTAGAAATATATTACAGTAATGTTCTATGGACGTACACACACGGTACATCCAGTAGCTCTAGAAATATATTACAGTAATGTTCTATGGACGTACACACACGGTACATCCAGTAGCTCTAGAAATATATTACAGTAATGTTCTATGGACGTACACACACGGTACATCCAGTAGCTCTAGAAATATATTACAGTAATGATCTATGGACGTACACACACGGTACATCCAGTAGCTCTAGAAATATATTACAGTAATGTTCTATGGACGTACACACACGGTACATCCAGTAGCTCTAGAAATATATTACAGTAATGTTCTATGGACGTACACACACGGTACATCCAGTAGCTCTAGAAATATATTACAGTAATGTTCTATGGACGTACACACACGGTACATCCAGTAGCTCTAGAAATATATTACAGTAATGTTCTATGGACGTACACACACGGTACATCCAGTAGCTCTAGAAATATATTACAGTAATGATCTACGGACGTACACACGGTACATCCAGGCTCTAGAAATACATCCAGTAGCTCTAGAAATATATTACAGTAATGATCTATGGACGTACACACACGGTACATCCAGTAGCTCTAGAAATATATTACAGTAATGTTCTATGGACGTACACACACGGTACATCCAGTAGCTCTAGAAATATATTACAGTAATGTTCTACGGACGTACACACACGGTACATCCAGTAGCTCTAGAAATATATTACAGTAATGTTCTATGGACGTACACACACGGTACATCCAGTAGCTCTAGAAATATATTACAGTAATGTTCTATGGACGTACACACACGGTACATCCAGTAGCTCTAGAAATATATTACAGTAATGATCTATGGACGTACACACACGGTACATCCAGTAGCTCTAGAAATATATTACAGTAATGATCTATGGACATACACACACGATACATCCAGTAGCTCTAGAAATATATTACAGTAATGTTCTATGGACGTACACACACGGTACATCCAGTAGCTCTAGAAATATATTACAGTAATGATCTATGGACATACACACACGGTACATCCAGTAGCTCTAGAAATATATTACAGTAATGATCTACGGACGTACACACACGGTACATCCAGTAGCTCTAGAAATATAATACAGTAATGATCTATGGACGTACACACACGGTACATCCAGTAGCTCTAGAAATATATTACAGTAATGATCTATGGACGTACACACACGGTACATCCAGTAGCTCTAGAAATATAATACAGTAATGTTCTACGGACGTACACACACGGTACATCCAGGCTACACTAGTATCTTGGAAACCTGGATATTGCTACATTAGATGATGTCAAAAATAATTACATATAGCCATTGTAGATATGCACGACCATTCAAAAGTTTGTAGTCACTTAGAAATGTCTTTGTTTTTGAAAGAATAGCAATTTTT
Organism: Oncorhynchus keta; assembly: GCF_023373465.1. Taxonomy (NCBI): domain Eukaryota; kingdom Metazoa; phylum Chordata; class Actinopteri; order Salmoniformes; family Salmonidae; genus Oncorhynchus; species Oncorhynchus keta. Next base: position 10,964,604 of record NC_068434.1, on the reverse strand, counting down.
TACATCCATTAAAGAAACATACATTTTATCAGAAATATAGTGTTGACATTGTTATTGTTGTAAATAACTATTGTAGCTGGAAATGACAGATTTTTTATGGAATATCTACATAGGCGTACAGAGGCCCATTATCAGCAACCATCACTCCTGTGTTCCAATGGCACGTTGTGTTAGCTAATCCAAGTTTATCATTTCAAAAGGCTAATTGATCATTAGAAAACCCTTTTGCAACTTTGTTAGCACAGCTGAAAACTGTTGTTCTGATTAAAGAAGCAATACAACTGGCCTTCTTTAGACTAGTTGAGTATCTGGAACATCAGCATTTGTGGGTTTGATTACAGGCTCAAAATGGCCAGAAACAAAGACCTTTCTTCTGAAACTTGTCAGTCTATTCTTGTTCTGAGAATTTAAGGCTATTCCATGTGAGAAATTGCCAAGAAAATGAAGATCTCGTATAAACACTGTGTACTACTCCATTCACAGAACAGCGCAAACTGGCTCTAATCAGAATAGAAAGAGGAGAGGGAGGCCCCGGTGCACAACTGAGCAAGAGGACAAGTACATTAGAGTGTTCAGTTAGAGACACAAGTCCTCAACTGGCAGCTTCATTAAATAGTACCAGCAAACCTCAACAGTCTCAACCTCAACAGTGAAGAGCCGACTCCGGGATGCTGGTTTTCTTTCAAAAACAAGGACATTTCTAATGACCCCAAACTTGTCAATGGTAGTGAATATGTCAAATAAAATCAAATAAATAAAATTTGTTTTGTCACGTGCGCCGTTCTACAAGTAAACATTTCACCTTACTGTGAAATACTTACTTACAAGCCCTTAACCAACAATGCAAGTTCAAGAAATAGAGTTAAGAACAGATTTACTAAATAAACTAAAGTAAAAAATTAAATAACAAGCAACACAATAAAATAACAATAGCAAGGCTATGTACAGGGGGTACCGGTACCGAGTCCATGTGCAGGTTAGTCGAGGTCACCCAAGCCTTTATATATTTTGTATATACTTACCCTGCCCAGGAGATCATGGTGACGGTGGCATACGGCGACCAGGACAGCACATACACAACAATGACCACAAAGGCGATTTTGGCCAGCTTCCACTCATTCCTGATGCTCTTCTGTTGGATCAGTGTGCATTTCCTCACCTGTGTCCCCAAGTTCTCCACTTCCCTGCAGGAACAAACAGAGGAGCCTGGCTGTTAGCTGGAAACAATGACACAAAGGACAACCCACATGAAAGAAAATACTACAGTTTGCTATAGAATACTACAGTACGTACTATGGAATTCTATAGTAAACTGTAGTATACTGTAGAATAATATACTACACACTGTAGTATCCCTCAAGCAATTGTAGAACTTACTAGAGGTTGTTGCATTCGGTGGAGGCTGGTGGGAGGAGCTATAGGAGGACGGGCTCATTGTATTAGCTGGAATATAATAGTTGGAACAGAGTCAAACGTGGTTTCCGTATGTTTGATGTTTTTCATACTGTTCTATTGATTCCATTCCGGCCATTACAATGAGCCCTTCCTCCTATAGGTCCTCCACCAGCCGCCACTGGTTGTATTATACCGTAAAATTCTATAGTAAATACAATAGTATTATCCGCAACAAAAAAACACTTTAGTAAATATTACAGTAATGTCAGCAAAAATACTACAGTCTGCAAAAACAGTAAAGTTTTTTAACGATAGTAATAGTACAAGTATTTAATTTGCATATACCCTGCCCATTCCCCTCCCCCACGTTCCAAATTGTGCCACCCATAACTGAGAAACCTACATGCCAAGTATAGATTATACATTGTGTTCCCTACAAATTATAGGAATGAGCAGAACTTTTGAATGATCTGTTCAGACCACAGGCGTACCTTTCTAAAGGTTATGGACAATGTGCTCTTAGTATTTGCCCAGTAGGTTCATTCTGTATCTACAGGACTCCTGATATTCCCAGGACTGACAAGTAAATTATCTTTTTTGTTTTTCATCTGTTGTCTTGTGCTGTTTTTTTGCCAGCTAGGATCATCTACTCAAGTGCTGCCTGTCTTCCCAGTGTCCTACTTGGTGTGTGAACTGCTGACTGCTCATAACTTGCAAATGATTGTTGACACATCAATCCGGATTAAGTGGCAGGACAATTTGTGACTTGTTTTGGTAAAACTTTACGGAAGGGGGAATGGTTTCTTCTCTTCTAGGCAATCAGCAGTTAAGTGTTAGCACTTCAGTTTCTCCTGGGTTCTCAGCTGTTGTTGGGTTCACACTCGTTGACAAAACTAAGACCGTCGCCAAGACAAAGGCGGTTCTGCTGAGTTGTTCGAGGACGGTAAGGGAGGAAGTCTCCACACCACTCTCTCACTCGAGTACCTCGTCATTTTCTGTTCTCATTTTGCTCTTTTGTAGCTTTGGTAATTATGTGTGTGTTTTCTATACCTGTTAATTCCTCTCCCTGTAGGCTTTACAGACGCTCTCCACCCCCTGGCTCAACCCTTCTAATTTAGTGTACCCTGGCTCGGCCCTTCTAATTTAGTGTACCCTGGCTACAACCCTTCTAATTTAGTGTACCCTGGCTACAACCCTTCTAATTTAGTGTACCCTGGCTGCAACCCTTCTAATTTAGTGTACCCTGGCTGCAACCCTTCTAATTTAGTGTACCCTGCACACACAACCCTTCTAATTTAGTGTACCCTGGCTGCAACCCTTCTAATCTAGTGTACCCTGGCTGCAACCCTTCTAATTTAGTGTACCCTGCACACACAACCCTTCTAATTTAGTGTACCCTGGCTGCAACCCTTCTAATTTAGTGTACCCTGCACACACAACCCTTCTAATTTAGTGTACCCTGCACACACAACCCTTCTAATTTAGTGTACCCTGCACACACAACCCTTCTAATTTAGTGTACCCTGCACACACAACCCTTCTAATTTAGTGTACCCTGGCTGCAACCCTTCTAATTGAGTGTACCCTGGCTACAACCCTTCTAATTTAGTGTACCATGGCTACAACCCTTCTAATTTAGTGTACCATGGCTACAACCCTTCTAATTTAGTGTACCCTGGCTGCAACCCTTCTAATTTAGTGTACCCTGGCTACAACCCTTCTAATTTAGTGTACCCTGCACACACAACCCTTCTAATTTAGTGTACCCTGGCTGCAACCCTTCTAATTTAGTGTACCCTGCACACACAACCCTTCTAATTTAGTGTACCCTGGCTGCAACCCTTCTAATTTAGTGTACCCTGGCTCAACCCTTCTAATTTAGTGTACCCTGGCTACAACCCTTCTAATTTAGTGTACCCTGGCTCAACCCTTCTAATTTAGTGTACCCTGGCTACAACCCTTCTAATTTAGTGTACCCTGGCTCAACCCTTCTAATTTAGTGTACCCTGGCTCAACCCTTCTAATTTAGTGTACCCTGGCTGCAACCCTTCTAATTTAGTGTACCCTGGCTGCAACCCTTCTAATTTAGTGTACCCTGCGCACACAACCCATGTGGAATTCCGTGTCTCAACCTCCCGACATCTGCCTTCGATTCATTTCTTCCCAACTCTTTCTTTCCCCTTCTTGCCTTCTTTGACCTCCCCTTTCCCAATCACCTCCAATTTACAAGGCTTGCAATACGCTTGACCTCATCTTTACTAGAGGCTGACAGCCTACTAATCTCACTCCAAGTCTCTGATCACTACGTTCTTTACTGTCTCCCTCTCCTCTGTGCCATATTGCTTAATAAGGCCATGCTCATGAAAATAAAAAACTGTCCTCCCTCATTTTAAACGGCACAGACCGCCACTGGTGTGGAAGGAGGTGAAGCAGCAATAGCTGGCATTTCACTCCCTGACTGTCTCGAAGCACGGCATCTGATTAGCACGGCATCTGATTAGCTACGGCGGGGCATTGCCCGAGTATTTACATGACATACATGTAACCATGTTATGTAATACTGTCAATGTTTTTTTGTCAGGGTTTAAAGAACAAATAAACTCGGAATGTCCTCTGTATTATGACCACACTATGAGATGGATGCCCAGCACTGTGAACATCCTGATAATTCATCCTGATTATAATTATTGTCTATAGGATGGATGCCCAGCACTGTGGAAAACCTGATAATTCATCCTGATTATAATTATTGTCTATAGGATGGATGCCCAGCACTGTGGACAACCTGATAATTCATCCTGATTATAATTATTGTCTATAGGATGGATGCCCAGCACTGTGGACAACCTGATAATTCATCCTGATTATAATTATTGTCTATAGGATGGATGCCCAGCACTGTGGACAACCTGATAATTCATCCTGATTATAATTATTGTCTATAGGATGAATGACCAGCACTGTGGACAACCTGATAATTCATCCTGATTATAATTATTGTCTATAGAATGGATGCCCAGCACTGTGGACAACCTGATAATTCATCCTGATTATAATTATTGTCTATAGGATGAATGACCAGCACTGTGGACAACCTGATAATTAATCCTGATTATAATTATTGTCTATAGGATGGATGCCCAGCACTGTGGACAACCTGATAATTCATCCTGATTATAATTGTCTATTAGGATGGATGCCCAGCACTGTGGACAACCTGATAATCCATTCTGATTATAGTGATCATCTATGGGATGGATGCCCAGCACTGTGGATTGTGTAAATATTTTTTTTTAATTCACCTTTAGGCTAGTTGAGAACAGGTTCTCATTTGCAACTGCAACACGGCCAAGATAAAGCATAGCAATTCGACACATAAAAAAACAGAGTTACACATGGAATAAACAGAACATAGTCAATAATACAGTAAAACAAATTAAAACAAAAAGTTGATATACAGTGAGTGCAAATGAGGTAAGATAAGGGAGTTAAGGCAATAAATAGGTCATGGTGGCGAAGTAATTACAATATAGCAATTAAACACTGGAATGGTAGATGTGCAGAAGATGAATGTGCAAGTAGAGATACTGGCGTGCAAAGGACCAAGATAAATCAATAAATACAGTATGGGGATGAGGTAGGTAGATAGATGGGCTGTTTACAGATGGGCTATGTACAGGTGCAGTGATCTGTGAGCTGCTCTGACAGCTGGTGCTTAAAGCTAGTGAGGGAGATATGAGTCTCCAACTTCAGTGATTTTTGCAGTTCGTTCCAGTCATTGGCAGCAGAGAACTTGAACAAAAGACAACCAAAGGAGGAATTGGCTTTGCGGGTGACCAGTGAGATCTACTTGCTGGAGCGTGTGCTACGAGTGGGTGCTGCTATGGTGACCAGTGAGCTGAGATATGGCTGGGCTTTACCTAGCAGAGACTTGTAGATAACCTGTAGCCAGTGGGTTTGGCGACGAGAATGAAGCGAGGGCCAACCAATGAGAGCGTACAGGTCACAATGGTGGGTAGTGTATGGGGTTTGGTGACAAAACAGATGGCACTGTGATAGACTTCATCCAGTTTGTTGAGGAGAGTGTTGGAGGCTATTTTATAGATGACATCACAGAAGTCGAGGATCGGTAGGATGGTCAGTTTTACAAGGGTATGTTAAGCAGCATGAGTGAAGGATGCTTTGTTATGATATAGGAAGCCAATTCTAGATTTAATTTTGGATTGGAGATGCTTAATGTGAGTCTGGAAGGAGAGTTTACAGTCTAACCAGACACCTAGGTATTTGTAGTTGTCCACGTATTCTAAGTCAGAGCCGTCCAGAGTAGTGATGCTGGACAGGCGAGCAGGTGAAGGCAGTGATCGGTTGAATAGCATGCATTTAGTTTTACTTGCATTTAAGAGCAGTCGGAGGCCACGGAAGGAGAGTTGTATGGCATTGAAGCTCGTCTGGAGGGTTGTTAACACAGTGTCCAAAAAGGGGCCAGAAGTATACAGAATAGTGTCGTCTGCGTAGCGGTGGATCAGATAATCACCAGCAGCAAGAGGGACATCATTGATATATACAGAGAAGAGAGTTGGCCCGAGGATTGAACCCTGTGGCACCCACATAGATTCTGCCAGAGGTCTGGACAACAGGCCCTACGATTTGACACACTGAACTCTATCAGAGAAGTAGTTGGTAAACTAGGCGAGGCAACCATTTGAGTAACCAAGGCTGTCGAGTCTGCCAATAAGAACGTGGTGATTGACAGAGTCGAATGCCTTGGCCAGGTCGATGAATATGGCTGCACAGTAATGTCTCTTATCGATGGCGGTTATGATGTCGTTTAGGACCTTGACCGTGGCTGAGGGGCACCCATGACCAGCTCGGAAACCAGATTGCATAGTGGAGGGGGTACGGTGGGATTCAAAATGGTCAGTAATCTGTTTGTTAACTTGGTTTTCGAAGACCTTAGGGTAGGATAGATATAGGTCTGTAGCAGTTTGGGTCTAGAGTGTCACCCCCTTTGAAGAGGGGGATGACCGCGGCAGCTTTCCAATCTTTGGGAAATCAGACGATACGAAAGAGAGGTTGAACAGGCTAATAATAGAGGTTGCAACAATTTTGGCAGAGGGTCCAGATTGTCTAGCCCGGCTGATTTGTAGGGGTCCAGATTTTGCATCTCTTTCAGAACATCAGCTATCTGGATTTGGATGAGGGAGAAATGGTGGGGGCTTTGGCGGGTTGCTGTGGAGGGTGCCAGGCAGTTGTTCGGGGTAGGGGTAGCCAGGTGGAAAGCATGGCAAGCCGTAGAGAAATGCTTAATGAAATTCTCAATTATAGTGGATTTATCGGTGGTGACAGTGTTTTCTAGCCTCAGTGCAGTGGGCAGCTGGGAGGAGGTGCTCTTATTCTCCATGGACTTTACAGTGTCCCAGAACTCTTTTGAGTTAGTACTACAGCATGCAAATTTCTGTTTGAAAAAGCTAGCCCTAGCTTTCCTAACTGCCTGTGTATATTTGTTCCTAACTTCCCTGAAAAGTTGCATATCACGGGGGCTATTCGATGCTAATGCAGAACGCCACAGGATGTTTTTGTGCTGGTCAAGGGCAGTTAGGTCTGGCGTGAACCAAGGACTATATCTATTCCTGGTTCTACATTTTTTGAACGGGGCATGCCTATTTAAGATGGTGAGGAAGGCACTATTAAAGAATAGCCAGGCATCATCTACTGACGGGATGAGGTCAATGTCACTCCAGGATTCCAGGACATCCTGATAATTCATCCTGATTATAGTGATCGTCTATGATCCTAAAGTGTCCCGTGGCATAACGTTTCCACGTTACAGTTACATTAGCAGATATATTCTTAGCCTTCATCGAGGTGGATGTGGGTGGACATAATGTATGCTAGAATAACCATTGTGTAACCATTTGTAGTTACAGTATATGTCACATAAGCTGACATATTAGTTGTTTGTTACTTATCTAATCACATATTCGTTATATGTCACAAAGCATGGCTGGGTTTAGGGACAGGTTCATGGTTAGGCTTAGGCTTAATGTCTTGGGTGGATTTAGGTGTCCCGGCCTGAGAGAGTGTGGCTTCTCAGTTATAATATGATGGGCGGCAGGGTAGCCTAGTGGTTAGAGAGTTGGACTAGTAACCGGAAGTGCAAATCCCCGAGCTGACAAGGTACAAATTTGTCGTTCTGCCCCTGAACAGGCAGTTAACCCACTGTTTCTAGGCCGTCATTGAAAATAAGAATTTGTTCTTTACCTGACTTGCCTAGTTAAATAAAGGTCAAATAAAATTTAAAAAATAACATGATAGTTATGATTAGCAGTTTTATGCCACCCAAGAAACTGGCACAATAGACCCACCTGCTGGCAGTGCGGATAGCCAGGAACATGAAGAGGTAGCAGTAGAAGATGACTCCCAGTGGGATGAAGAAGGTAAAACAACACAGCATCATGGTGTAGCTCTGGTTGGCGTACGTGTATGTGACATAATCCCAAGTGCAGGAAGTCATGAGGCCCTCTGGGATATAGGAGCCTGTAAGAGCCGATACAAAACAAATACACACAGTGTAAGTCCTGGCAGGTACTGGGCGCAGCACAGCCCATGAAGCATTTTAGTGGTTAAACGCTTTGCTCGAGATCACAACAGCAGAAATATTGGTGCCAGCGACCCTCGATCCCATCAGCATGGCAATCATACATTTTTACATTTACTTCTTAGCATATGAGGATGTGAATTTGAGTTGTTGGTGAAAGCACTTACTCCAGCCAATGAGTGGGGCAAAACTCCAGGCAAAAGAGTAAAGCCACACCATTAGTATTGCCAGGGTGGTCCGACGCCTTGACGACCGACCGAGGGCCTTGAGGGGCTGGGTGATGACCAGGTAGCGGTCAATGGAGATAGCCAACAGGTTGATCATGGAGGTGATGCCAAAGAGAGCCCCACAGAAGGCATACATTTTGCATCCTGCAGACACACAGTTCAAATGCAGGTCAAAACCAACAACGTTCAGAGATTCAGATTGTAACCGTCGATTAGAAAATGATCATTTGTCAAACATGAACAAATAGCATCAAATAATGTTTTGTGTTCCTCTTCGGGAGTTCACTGTCACCGTCTACTATGGTGGCTGAATACAATGGGCAACATTTTCGTAGTGCAAAAAAATTAATTGTGCAAAGAAATACCATAAACCTCATTATAATCTCACCGTTAAATGTATTTATACTATTTTTCAACAATATGCATTATTAGGAGACGATTATCTAACTAGAGTTTAGTAAACTGAGCAATACGTAAATAGTAGCCTCTTTATAGCGCACATTGTAGAAGAAAAGTTGCACCAGCTGCTAGATTATAATGAGGTTTATGGTAAATTTTGCACAATTCTTTTGAACTATATGACAAACAATGATTGAGATGGTGCGGTGAAAAAAATGAAAGAAAGGGGGATAATGACTTACCGTACTCGCCAAAAATCCACTCTTTATAGAGACAGTTAATGAAGAAGATGGGCGACTGTGTGAAAGCCATGAGGAAGTCGCTCACTGCCTGGTTCATGATGAAGTAGTTGGGCAGATTACGCAGTTTCTTATTACTGTAACACAGGTAGGTGGGAATACAGTGTTATTATATATTACCACATTTCAAATCCATGAGCACACAAATGGCATAGACCTATACAAATGAAAAACAAAAATGTTTTAAGTGAGAATAGACATTGGTCTGAAGCTGAAAAAAAGAAAGGAAATTGACATGAGCACCACGATGCCTATTCCATCCATGCTCTACCAAGGTTTTCCAGCACACAGCTTTGACCTACTACAGTAGCTATGTTGGTATTGTACTTCAAACTATGTGTAGCCAGGTTGCTTAGGATTCAAACCTTCTCAAACAGCCGAGTTCATACTCTTAGAGGAGGTGCTTCCACAATGATGTCATTTGTACCTCATCCAATAATTGACCTTGATTGTGCAGCATACAAGTTCACACACCACAGTAAGACATTATCCCATAACACTACATGTTAAAGCTTTTTTTTGTGTGAAGTGAAAGCAAGCTTTGCTTTTATTCTTACAACACCATCAGGCTTGATTGAGCTGTTTTGTCTTGTAGTAGTAATGTGGTGCATGCCTGTATTTCCTTAAACCTTTTATTTGAGCAAATAATGTAATTTAAATAAAGTATTCGAACATTTTTTTTTTTAATGGTCAATAGGTGCCCAACATAACAAGTGGTGGTGTGGTGTTGGACACAGTAGCTCAGATTAATACAGCCTGTCTGTATTCCTGGTTTCTGTAACTCTTACCTGTGCAATATTGAATTAAGGTCAGAAACACTTGTGTTTCAAACATGGTCCTGTTTTATCAATTGCTGTGGTGATGAAGGGACAGTTCATTTCCTCTGTCAAAATGACGTGTAGTTTAAAGTTATATTTGTACTTGCAATAAAGATAGTGATGTAACAAAAATACACATTTACAATAAGCCTACAGTATATGGAAAAATACATACAGCCAAATTGTGTGTGTAGGCCTACAGTGTATGTGTTTACAATAAGCCTGTATATGGAAAATACACATTTACAATAGGCCTGTATATGGAAAAATACATACAGTGTGTGTGTGTGTATATATATATATTACACACACACACACTACCGGTCAAAAGTTTTAAAACACCTACTCATTCAATAGTTTATCTTTATTTTTTAAAACTATTTTCTACATTGTAGAATAATAGTGAAAACATAAACTATGAAATAACACATATGGAATCATGTATTTTTTAAAAGTAGCCACCCTTTGCCTCGATGACAGCTTTGCACACTCTCGGAATTCTCTCAACCAGGTTCACAAGGAATGCTTTTCCAACAGTCTTGAAGGAGTTCCCACATTTGCTGAGCACTTGTTAGCTGCTTTTCCTTCACTCTGCGGTCCAACTCATCCCAAACCATCTCAGTTGGATTGAGGTCAGGTGATTGTGGAAGGCAGGTCATCTGATGCAGCACCATCACTCTCCTGCTGGGTCAAATAGCCCTGACACAGCCTGGAGGTGTTTTGGGTCATTGTCCCGGGAAAATATTTATTATTTGAAGAATCTCAAATGTAAAATATATTTTGATTTGTTTAACACTTTTGGTTACGTCATGATTCCATGTGTTATTTCATAGTTTTGATGTCTTTACTATTACTCTACAATTTAGAAAATAGTTTAAAAAAATTAAGAAAAACCCTTGAATGAGTAGGTGTGTCCAAACTTTTCACTGGTACTGTGTATATATACTGCTATACATAATTTTAATAGCAGTCTGTTATAACTCTAAAGAGGAGTATGAACTTATTTTTATAAGAAACAACGTGTTGGAAATCCCAAATTGTTTGCATAGTCAACTTACACACAGCTCTGACACACACACACTTACCCCACCAGACATGCCACCAGGGGTCTTTTCACAGTCCCCAAATCCAGAACAAATTCAAGAAAGCGTACAGTACTATATAGAGCCCTTATTGCATGGAACTTCCTTCCATCTCATATTGCTCAAATAAACATTATATCTAGTTTCAAAAAACAGGTAAAGCAACACTTCACCACAACGCCTTTCCCCTATTGGAGCTGTTCTTGTCTAATGATGTTCTGTATTATATCATGTTTTGTGTGGACCCCAGGAAGAGTAGCTGCTGCTTTTGCAACAACTAATGGAGATCCTAATAAAATACCAAATTAGGCTGTTTGACAGGGTTTGAATCCTAAGCAACCTGCCTCCACATAGTTTGAAGTACAATACCAACATAGCTACTGTAGTAGGTCAAAGTTGTGTGCTGGAAAACCTTGGTAGAGCATGGATGGAATAGGCATCGTGGTGCTCATGACTTTCTTTTCTTTTTCGGCTTCAGACCAATGCCTATTGTCACTGAGTTTTTTGTTTTTAATTTCCGTAGTTTTCACACCGAAAAGTGATTACGCAACATTATTAATACAACATAATACAGCACAGCAATAAAAGTTAAGTAAAAGTACACAATAATGACAAATGGCAACAGAAATAATGTAGTTATTTGTATTTTAGTTAATATTAACAGCTGATTTTCCAGAGGGAAGCAAAAGAACCAGAAACCCATTTAAGCCAATATGGAGTAAACTGGGAAAATATTCCCTGACCTCTAAGACAATCAAGAAAACTCCTGGAAAATACACACATAATCAACATATGAACTATTTACATGAAAATGTACCTTATAGTTTACTGAAAAAAGGCCTAGTACTTCATTACCTGTAAACAAAGGTGAGTTATCACGAAATATAAAAAGTACAACCAAATGTACATTCATCAGATGTAGTCAACTTTGTAACTACAATTCAGCAATGGCCACAATTGCTCTCGACAAGCTACAGGTTTATGCAGGCTTTTTTGTTCAAGCCCAGTTCATGGTCTCGATGAACAGTTGAGGCCTGGATGAACAGCTGAGGCCTGGATGAACAGCTGAGGCCTGGATGAACAGCTGAGGTCTGGATGAACAGCTGAGGTCTGGATGAACAGCTAAGGTCTGGGTGAACAGCTGAGGTCTGGATGAACAGCTGAGGACTGGAAGAACAGCTGAGGCCTGGATGAACAGCTGAGGACTGGAAGAACAGCTGAGGTCTAGATGAACAGCTGAGGACTGGATGAACAGCTGCGGTCTGGATGAACAGCTGAGGCCTGGATGAACAGCTGAGGCCTGGATGAACAGTTGAGGCCTGGATGAACAGCTGAGGCCTGGATGAACAGTTGAGGCCTGGATGAACAGCTGAGGCCTGGATGAACAGCTGAGGCCTGGATGAACAGCTGAGGTCTGGATGAACAGCTGAGATTTCGATGAACAGCTGAGATCTCGATGAACAGCTGAGGTCTCGATGAACAGCTGAGGTCCGGATGAACAGCTGAGGTCTGGATGAACAGCTGAGGCCTGGATGAACAGCTGAGATCTCGATGAACAGCTGAGGCCTGGATGAACAGCTGAGATCTCGATGAACAGCTGAGGCCTGGATGAACAGCTGAGATCTCGACGAACAGCTGAGGCCTGGATGAACAGCTGAGATCTCGATGAACAGCTGAGGTCCGGATGAACAGCTGAGGCCTGGATGAACAGCTGAGATCTCGATGAACAGCTGAGGCCTGGATGAACAGCTGAGGTCTCGATGAACAGCTGAGGCCTGGATGAACAGCTGAGGCCTGGATGAACAGCTGAGGCCTGGATGAACAGCTGAGGCCTGGATGAACAGCTGAGATCTCGATGAACAGCTGAGATCCCGATGAACAGCTGAGTGGTAGAATCAGGTGTGGTAGCACTGAGTTTGAACAGAAAAGCGTGAATAACGCTGTGGATCATCAAGAGCAATTTTGATAACTTCTGATACAAACACTGCTACAAATGACAAACTGTTGAGAGACGCCCGTTGAGAAACGCCTGTAAAATACAGTCGTTGGACAAGCGCTAAATAATTATAGACATTTTTACAAATCTGAAACTGGATAGGTGTTCTAAATTCTTGAATACAAAACTTCAGCTACAAATGTCCTAAGTAATGCTGTACACAGCTGTCCAATTCCAGTAAAAGAATTGTCTTCATTAATAAATGGCAGTAAACAGTAAATATGAAAACAGGTGGGAGTACTCGCAGATTTGGAACAGAACATTTATTTTAACTATTGATAGTGTGCGAAGTACCATGAGCGTGCATTTGAATTGGCATAAGTTGTTTGTCAGTTCCACATGGGCCAGCTTGCATTTCTCTGTGACAGGCGCACGCCCTCAATCCGTCACTCTGACATATAGCACAGTGTCCCTGGGCAGTACTGCATCTCACGGATGAGAGCAACGACCTCTTTCTTCCTTGAGGGTCTGAGAGCTGGTCTCTCCTTCGTTCTAGGAAGATGCCCACAGTAAAACACACCACCACACTCACTGACACTTGGATGCCACTCCATGAACCCAAAGGTTATTTTCATAAATACAAAATAAGCACTGTGTGTCAAAACTACAAACTAAAGAGAATGGTCAAAATGTACCCTCCTTCAGTTCCGAAGGCAGTGACACTGACCATTAAACTACGACACTTGTTATAAACATGTCAACTTGTCAACACACTATTTAACTGGACAATCTGGTGATGACAGAAATCTTCAGTTGCACAGTTTTTGTTGTTAATTCACTCAGTACTGATTGAATGTTTATTTATCTTGTTTGGTTAAAAATAAATGGTCTGAAACAGTTGATGTGTTGACAACAATCTCCTTTACGGTGCATTCGGAAAGTATCCAGACCGCTTGACTTTTTCCACATTTTGTTACGTTACAGTCTTATTCTAAAATGGATTAAATGAAACCTTTTCCTCATCAATCTACACACAATACCCCATAATGACAAAGTGACAACAAGGTTTTAGAAGTTTTAGCAAATGTATATAAAACATACAGAATACAGAAATAACTTATTCACATAAGTATTCAAACCCTTTGCTATGAGACTCGAAATTGAGCTCAGGTGCATCCTGTTTCCATTGAGCATCCTTGAGATGTTTCTATAACTTGATTGGAGTCTACCTGTGGTAAATTCAATTGATTGGACATGATTTGGAAAGGCACACACCTGTCTATATAAGGTCCCACAGTTGACAGTGTATGTCAGAGCAAAAACCAAGCCATGAGGTCGAAGGCATTGTCCGTGGAGCTCCAAGACGGGATTGTGTCGAGGCACAGATCTTGAGAAGGGTACAAAAACATGTATTCAACATTGAAGATCCCCAAGAACACAGTGGCCTCTGTCATCCTTAAATGGATGAAGTTTGGAACCACCAAGACTCATCCTAGAGCTGGCCGCCCGGCCAAACTGAGCAATCAGGGGAGAACGTACTTGGTCAGTGAGGTGACCAACAACCCAATTGTCACTCTGACAGAGCTCCAGAGTTCCTCTGTGGAGATGGGAGAACCTTCCAGAGGACAGTCATCTCTGCAGCACTCCTCCAAATCAGGCCTTTATGGTAGAGTGGCCAGATGAAAGCCACTCCTCATGAAAAGGCACATGACAGCTGCTTGGAGTTTGCCAAAAGACACCTAAAGACTCTCAGACCACACCATGAGAAACAAGATTCTCTGGTCTGATGAAACCAAGATTGAACTTATTGGTCTGAATGCCAAGCGTCACATCTGGAGGAAACCTGGCACCATCCCTATGGTGAAGCGTGGTGGTGGTGGCAGCATCATGCTGTGGGGATGTTTTTCAGCGTCAGGGACTGGGAGACTAGTCAGGATCAAAGGAAAGATGAGTGGAGCAAGAGGAAAACCTGCTCCAGAGCGCTCAGGACCTCAGACTGGGGCGAAGATTCACATTCCAACAGGACAACAACCGTAAGCACACAGCCAGGACAATGCAGGAGTGGCTTTGAGACAAGTCTCTGAATGTCCTTGAGTGGCCCAGCAAGAGCCCGGACTTGAACCTGATTGAACGTCTCTGGAGATACCTGAAAATAGCTGTGCAGTGACTCTCCCCATCCAACCTGACAGGTTTTGAGAGGCTCTGCAGAGAAAAATGAGAGAATCTCCCCAAATACAGGTCTGTCAAGCTTGTAGCGTCATACCCAAGAAGACTCAAGTCTATAATCACTGCCAAAGGTGCTTCAACAAAGTACTGAGTAATGGGACTGAATACTTATGTAAATGGGATATTTCAGTTCTTTATTTTTATTACATTAGGAAAAACGGCAAAAGAATGTCTGTTTCTGCATTGTCATTATGGGGTATTGTATGTAAATTGATGAAGGAAAAAAACTATATAATCAATTTAAGAATAAGACTGTAGAGTAACAAAATGTGGAAAAAGTCGAGGGGTCTGAATACTTTCCGAATGCACTGAATACAGTTAGGCCATTTATAGAGTTAGTTCTAACCAAGTTAGCAAGCATGGCATTGTATTTGGACTGCACACAGGTTCAGTTGCACAAGCAAGCAATGATGCTACTAATGTGGATGGCAAATTCAATTTTTTTTTGAAGACACTGAAAAGTAACTTGACACTTTTGATCAGTCAGCGCAAATTTGGATTATAATGACGGAGTAGCTAACATTAGATTAGCAATTGTTTAGTTATTTTTAATTATTTAACCTTTATTTAACCAGGTAAAACCCATTGAGGTTAAAAATCTCTTTTGCGAGGGCGACCTGGCAAGAAGGCAAAACAGGGAAATAGCAGCGTGTCCATAAAACATTTCAGAAAAATACAGACACACAAAAGACAAAGTGTCACAAGTTAAAGATACAATTGAAGATAAGAAACAACTGCAGTTGTCACGAACATTGTTGTCAATCAGAGTCTTAAAAACAGACAAGGACACTAACTCCCCTAACTTTAAAATATTCTGAAATTCCAGGATGGGAGAAGGATTGTTTCCCCATCTCAGTTCTAGCCTTAGGAACAGACAAGGACAGCAGCGACTGAAAGACAACTGTATTGAGTGACTAATCTGATCAGCAAAGAACAGAGATACAAAGGGAGTTGTCCCATCAATGTTTTGTACACATTAATGTGTACCAGTGCTTTAGTCTCCTGGTGGAGAGAGAGGGTCTATTGCAACATAGCATCCAGATCACAGTGATGGGTCAGTGATCTAGCATTAGTAATAGATCTTAAAGCACCATTATTAACTGTGTCCAGAGTTTGAGGTACTTGAGGCCTGCATATAGACAATATCACCATAATCCAGCACTGATTTATTTTTTAAAGTGCTTTGAACAAGATATTTTCTGACTAACATTGAAAAGTAAGATTTGTTCCTGAAACCCAAACCCAATAGAAATCCAATTCAACTTCAGTTTCTTGGTCAAGTTATCAATATGCTGTTTAAAATTAATCTTTTCATCTAACCAAATCCCAAGATACTTATAGGACGTCATCCTATCAATTTGCTGGCCTTTTATAGTTCAAATCTGCACGTGACTCCGTCTGTTTACTTTCAGGGAAGAGAAAACCATAATCTTTGTTTTCCTTTCATTAAAGCACACGTTTCAATTGGAAAATGCTGCCTTTGAATAACATCAAAGGCCAACTGAAACAATGCCCATTGCATGATGTATTATAAATTAGCAGCGTGGCAGATTCCCAAAGTTTGGTGTTGACTATGAACTTTACTTAGCTAGGTAGCTAGCTAGCTATGCTTTGTGGAAGAAGGTAGGCCGTAAGTTATTGTTGAGTCGCTATACACAAATATTCCACATGAAGGCGGTATTTAAATCATGGAACATTTTCTACTGCAACGTGACCCTAATGAACTACCGTCCATGCATGCATTATAACATTAGTACTCACACACAACTACTTAATGTTTCTAAATTATTTCTTTATTTAGACAAAGGGTACTGCTATGGGATCCCCTATGGATCCTAACTATGCTAATTTGTATGTGGGTTACATGGAGAAACAGTCCATTCTCAATCGTCTCAAAAATATTTTCCTGCCTAATGTTATTATTTGGAGTTGGTACATGAATGATATTTTTGTTCTGTGGAGGGGTGATGCAAAACAGCTCCAGGCGTTCCATGCTTTTACTAACTCTTGTTCTGAGCACCTGAGATTTACTATGCAATCTGACACACGTCAAATCAGTTTCCTTGATCTTCTGATCTTGTGTTAGGATAATGTTCTATGCACTGATCTTTACAGGAAATCTACTGATTGTAACAGTTTGTTGAGGGCTGATAGCTGTCGCCCACATTCCTTTGAAGAACAGTTTGCCCTACAGCCAATTCTGTCGAATCGAAGGAATTTGCATTCAAGTAGAGGGGGTACACAGATGGTCATATTAATACTGCCATTGATCAAATCCAAAACAAATTGAGACATGATGTCTTTTCAAGGACAGTCGCGCAAAAAGAAGCATATTGTGTTCTTACTTCCCCCAATTAAAAGTGCTCTGAACAAATTAAGGGAATCGTTCACAAACATTGGCACATTCTAAGATCCGATGACAGTGTCGGCAATGCATTTTCGGACCCTCCCTTGGTCGTATTCTTGCGGCGCAGAAGCTTACAGATGGTAGGCAATTAAGGTCACAGTTATGAAAACGTAGGACACTAAAGAGGCCTTTCTACTGACTCTGAAAAACACCAAAAGAAACATGCCAAGGGTCCCTGCTCATCTGCGTGAACGTTGCCTTAGGCATTCTGCAAGGAGGCATGAGGACTGCAGATATGGCCAGGGCAATACATTTCAAATGTCCTTACTGTGAGATGCCTAAGACAGAGCTAGCTAGCCGCAAGTAATACTCTTAAAACTCAACTGCTAACCACCCTGTTAAAAAACCTGGTATGTTGTTTTCGGTAAAAGACGGATAGCGCACGACGAGAAGCTGGGAGTGCATTAAATCAGAAATCCATATAAAGATGGGCCCTTATTCAATACAATTGCTCATCATGTGTGGCTGGGATGATTCAAAAACTTTGTTGTTATTGTTGTTGTGTAAGGATGTAATACAATGTGAGGGCCTACATTTGGACATCCACTCAACAAGCACTTGTTGAGCTTGAGGTGGCTAAAATCTTTTCACATGATCACCCCATCCCTTAATACATCCCCTACTCTCTGATTAATGGGTCACTATAAGTCTTAAATCTCCAGGGACATTTTTATTATATATATATATATATATTTAAAAAATGTATAAATTTATAAAATGTGTATTATAGGTGCGACAATAGCTGTTGGTTGAAGCTAACTGTTAAATTGAAATCGCCCTACCATGATATCTAAGCCAAAATGACACCAAACTCTATGAAAATTTGGCAGATCAACTTGAATGGAGGTACACAACACATGAAAACAGTCTGTCAACGATCCTCATCCACAGTAAAATGTCACCACTCCTACCCGCAGACTGCCCCCTTTCTTTTATAGAGTGCATCAAATCAAACTTTATTTGTCACATGCTCCGAATACAATGTGTAAACCTTACCGTGAAATGCTTACTTACAAGCCCTTTTAACCAACAGTGCAGTCCAAGAAGAGTTATGAAAAAATATTTACCAAATAAAGTAAAGTTTTTAAAAAAAGATTAAAAAGTAACACAATAAAATAACAATAACGAGGCTATTATACAGGGGGTACCAGTACCGAGTCAGTGTGGAGGCTATATACAGGGGGTACCGGTACCGAGTCAGTGTGGAGGCTATATACAGGGGCTACCAGTACCGAGTCAGTGTGGAGGCTATATACAGGGGGTACCGGTACCGAGTCAGTGTGGAGGCTATATACAGGGGGTACCGGTACCGAGTCAGTGTGGAGGCTATATACAGGGGGTACCGGTACCGAGTCAGTGTGGAGGCTATATACAGGGGGTACCGGTACCGAGTCAGTGTGGAGGCTATATACAGGGGGTACCGGTACCGAGTCAGTGTGGAGGCTATATACAGGGGCTACCGGTGAGGTGGAGGCTATATACAGGGGGTACCGGTACCGAGTCAGTGTGGAGGCTATATACAGGGGGTACCGGTACCGAGTCAGTGTGGAGGCTATATACAGGGGGTACCGGTACCGAGTCAGTGTGGAGGCTATATACAGGGGCTACCAGTACCGAGTCAGTGTGGAGGCTATATACAGGGGGTACCGGTACCGAGTCAGTGTGGAGGCTATATACAGGGGGTACCGGTACCGAGTCAGTGTGGAGGCTATATACAGGGGGTACCGGTACCGAGTCAGTGTGCGGGGTACAGGTTAGTCGAGGTAATATATACATGTAGGTAAGGGTGAAGTGACTATGCATGGATAATGAACAGATTAGCAGCAGTGTATACATACGTGACTGTGTTCTGACTTAATGAATGCATGCAGAACCATGTATGGAACAATTGTTCGAAGAGGCCATTTAATCTGGAGGAGAGCTGAAATATAAAAGCTTTCGGGTATTACCTTCTACCTTGGGACCTGACCTAATTTCAGAAATCAATTAACATCAATAAAATAATAGACAAGACCAGGTGGAAGAGGTAGGTCGGCAATACTCTTTCTGGATCAGGGCATAATCTTATCATGCATGACCAACTTTTCTTGACCAAATGCACTAACATGCATATATCCAGTGGTGGAAAAAGTACCCAATTGTCACACCTGAGTAAAAGTAAATATACTTTAATAGCTAATCACTAAAGTGAAAGTCACCCAGTAAAATAGTACTTGAGTAAGTCTAAAAGTATTTAGTTTTAAATATACTTAAGTTTGAAAAGGAAATGTTAGTGCTAAAATATATTTAAGTATCAAAAGTAAAAGTATAAATCGTTTCACATTCCTTATATTAAGCAAACCAAACAGCACGATTTTCATGATTTGAACATTTTACGAATAGCCAGGGACACACTCCAACACTCAGAAATATTTTACAAACGAAGCATTTGTGTTTAGTGAGTCCGCCAAGATCAGAAGTAGTAGGGATGACCAGGGATGTTCTCTGTTTAGTCAGTCCGCCAAGATCAGAAGTAGTAGGGATGACCAGGGATGTTCTCTGTTTAGTCAGTCTGCCAGATCAGAAGCAGTAGGGATGACCAGGGATGTTCTCTGTTTAGTCAGTCTGCCAGATCAGAAGCAGTAGGGATGACCAGGGATGTTCTCTGTTTAGTCAGTCTGCCAGATCAGAAGCAGTAGGGATGACCAGGGATGTTCTCTGTTTAGTCAGTCTGCCAGATCAGAAGCAGTAGGGATGACCAGGGATGTTCTCTGTTTAGTCAGTCTGCCAGATCAGAAGCAGTAGGGATGACCAGGGATGTTCTCTGTTTAGACAGTCTGCCAGATCAGAGACAGTAGGGATGACCAGGGATGTTCTCTGTTTAGTCAGTCTGCCAGATCAGAAACAGTAGGGATGACCAGGGATGTTCTCTGTTTAGTCAGTCTGCCAGATCAGAAGCAGTAGGGATGACCAGGGATGTTCTCTGTTTAGTCAGTCTGCCAGATCAGAAACAGTAGGGATGACCAGGGATGTTCTCTGTTTAGTCAGTCTGCCAGATCAGACACAGTAGGGATGACCAGGGATGTTCTCTGTTTAGTCAGTCTGCCAGATCAGAAGCAGTAGGGATGACCAGGGATGTTCTCTGTTTAGTCAGTCTGCCAGATCAGAAGCAGTAGGGATGACCAGGGATGTTCTCTGTTTAGTCAGTCTGCCAGATCAGAAGCAGTAGGGATGACCAGGGATGTTCTCTGTTTAGTCAGTCTGCCAGATCAGAAACAGTAGGGATGACCAGGGATGTTCTCTGTTTAGTCAGTCTGCCAGATCAGAAACAGTAGGGATGACCAGGGATGTTCTCTGTTTAGTCAGTCTGCCAGATCAGAAGCAGTAGGGATGACCAGGGATGTTCTCTGTTTAGTCAGTCTGCCAGATCAGAAGCAGGAGGGGTGACCAGGGATGTTCTCTGTTTAGTCAGTCTGCCAGATCAGAAGCAGTAGGGATGACCAGGGATGTTCTCTGTTTAGTCAGTCTGCCAGATCAGAAACAGTAGGGATGACCAGGGATGTTCTCTGTTTAGTCAGTCTGCCAGATCAGAAGCAGTAGGGATGACCAGGGATGTTCTCTGTTTAGTCAGTCTGCCAGATCAGAAGCAGTAGGGATGACCAGGGATGTTCTCTGTTTAGTCAGTCTGCCAGATCAGAAACAGTAGGGATGACCAGGGATGTTCTCTGTTTAGTCAGTTTGAATGTAGTTGAGTATTTAAAAAAATATATATTTCACCTTTATTTAACCAGATAGGCCAGTTGAGAACAAGTTCTCATTTACAACTGCGACCTGGCCAAGATAAAGCAAAGCAGTGTGACACAAACAACAACACATGGAGTTACACATGGAATAAACAAACGTACAGTCAATAACATAATAGGGGAAAAAATCTATATACAGTGTGTGCAAATGAGATGAGATTAGGGAGGTAAGGCAATAAATAGGCCATGGTGGACGAAGTAATTACAATTTAGCAATTAAACGCTGGAGTGATAGATGTGCAGAAGATGAATGTGCAAGTAGAGATACTGGGCTGCAAAGGAGCAAAAAATGAATAAATAAATAACAATATGGGGATGAGGTAGTTGGATGGGCTATTTACAGATGGGCTATGTACAGATGCAGTGATCTGAGAGCTGCTCTGACAGCTGATGCTTAAAGTTAGTGAGGGAGATATGAGTCTCCAGCTTCAGTGATCTGGTTTGGCGACGAATATGAAGCGAGGGCCAGCCAACGAGAGCATACAGGTCACAGTGGTGGGTAGTATATGGGGCTTTAGTTACTTAAAGTACAGCTACTCCCTTAAACTACTTAAACAGTACTTTAAAGCATTTTTACTTAAGTGCTGTACCCCACTGCTTCTAACAGGCAATAGTAGCAATGGCTACCAGACCTGGGTTCAACTACTATTTACTGTATTTAAGTAAGTATTTAGACAACGTTTGTTTGAAAATACTAGTAGTTAAATGTTGGAATGTATTTACAACTACTTCAAGTACTAATACATACTATTATACATGAACGTAAATACATACTGTTAGACATAAACATAAATACATACTGTACATCATGTTAGACATAAACCTACACATGTATTTGAACCCAGGTCTGAAATGTATAGGGGATGTTTTTTTTGTGTGTTTTTTTGTACTGACTGTAACTTGTTTTGTACATAATGTTTCCGCCATCGTTTCCTTTGACCAAAAAGCGATCACTAACGTCAATTTGGACAAAGTTTTCTACTTCAATGAGGCGGCAGCACAGGACACACTGCTCACTCCGGACCAGGCCCTGATCCCCGACACTCGGAAGAGAAAGAGACTGTGACATAAAGGCTGACATGCGGGTTGATTAAACTACAGCGACGAGTAAATAATCCACCTCTACCGTCTGTTCTATTGGCGAACGTACAATCTCTGGAGAACAAAATGGACGAGCTCCGTTTGAGACAATCCTATCAACAGGACCTGAAGAACTGCAATATCCTATGTTTCTCTGAAACTTGGCTGAGCAGGGACTGAAGCTGTTTTTTTCTATGCATTAGCAGGACAGAACGGCAGTGTCGGGTCAATGGGGGTGGTACATGTCTCTCTGTTAACAACAGCTAGTGCACAATCTCTAATATTAAATCTTGAGGTCTGCTCGCCTGAGTTAGAATGCCTCGTGATAAGCAGTAGACTATACTATTTACCAAGAGAATTTTAATCTATAGTATATTTTTCGTAACTGTCATCACAAACCGATGATGGCACTCAATGAGCTGTATAGGGCCATAAGCAAACAAGAAAATGCTTTACTGAAACTGAAATCCGTTTTACCTTATTTCTACCAGCATGTCACCTGTGCAACTAGCGGTGAAACAACTCTAGATCACATTTACTCCACACACAGAGAGGCATACAAAGCTCTCCCTCACCCTCCATTTGGCAAATCTGACCAAAACTCTATCCTCCTGATTCCTGCTTACAAGCAAAAACTCAGACAGGAAGTACCAGTGACGCACTCAATAGGGAAGTGGTCCAGTGAAGTGGATGCTAAGCAACAGGACTTTCGCTAGTCTGCAATATGTTCCAGGACTCATCCCATGGTATTTAGGAGTTTACCACGTCAGTCACTAGCTTCATCAATAAGCGCATCAACAATGTAATCCTTGACAGTGACCGTACATACATACCCCAAACAGAAGCCATGGATTACAGTCAACATCCGCATTGAGCTAAAGGTTAGAGCTGCCCGCTTCCAAGGAGGGGGACACAAATCCAGACGCTTATAAAAGAATCCTGCTACGCCTTCCTGACAAACCATCAAACAGGCAAAGCGTCAATACAGGACTAAGATCAAATCTTACTACACAAGCTCTGATGCACGGATTACAATGGGAAACCCAGCCACCAGCTGCCTAGGGACGCAAGCCTACTGTACCAGATATACTAAATGTATTCCATGCTCGATTCGAGAAAACAAAACTGAACCATGGGTGAGAGCACCAGCTGCTCCGGACGACTATGTGATCATGCTCTCCGTAGCCGATGTAAGTCCTTTAAACAGGTTGACATTCACAAGGCCACAGGGCCAGACTAATTACCAGGACGCATACTCAGAGCATGCGTTGACCAGCGAGCAAGTGTCTTCACTGATATGTTCAACCTCTCCCTGACCCAGTCTGTAATACCTACATGTTTCAGCAGACAACCATAGTCCCCGTGCCCGAGAACACCATGGTAACCTGTCTAAATGATTATATTATTATTATACTTTGAAAGGCTGGTCATGGCTCACATCAAGACCATCATCCCAGACGCCCTAGACCCACGTCAATTCACATACTGCCCCAACAGACACTATCTCTATTGCACTCCACTCTGCACGACAGTGGTAGTCTGATCACAGACGACGATGAAACAGCCTATATGGTGGAAGTCTGAGACCTGGCAGTGTGGTGCCAGGACAACAACCTATGTCTCAATGTCAGCAAGACAAAGGAGTTGGATCGTGGACTACAGGAAACAGAGGGCCGAGCACGCCCCCATTCACATCAATGAGACCGTAGGGGAGAGCTTTAAGTTTCTTGGTGGCCACATCCTTAAGGACCTATGGTCCAAACACACCAACACAGTCATGAAGAGGGCTCCTCTTCCGGGAGGCTGAAAAGATGTGGCAAAGGCCTTCAGATCCTCTAAAAGTTCTACAGCTGCATCATTGAGAGCATCTTGACTGGCTGCATCACCGCTTGATATGGCAACTGCTTGGCTTCCGGCCGCAAGGCGCTACAGAGGGTTGTGCCTACGGCCCAGTACATCAGTATGGTCCTTCTGTAGCTCAGTTGGTAGAGCATGGCGCTTGTAACGCCAGGGTAGTGGGTTTGATCCCCGGGACCACCCATACGTAGAATGTATGCACACATGACTGTAAGTCGCTTTGGATAAAAGCGTCTGCTAAATGGCATATATTATTATTATTATTATCACTGGGGCCAATCTATCTGCCATCCAGGACCTTTACACCAGGCGGTGTCAGAGAAAGGCCTTTTTTGACTCATCACATATGCTGCTGCTACTGTTTACTATCTGTGACTTTATACCTAGTTATATGTACACACAGTATATCTAATGATGCTATAAATCTAAAATGAGTCTAGACAACCTCTTTTTTGTTGTTGTCCCAAAACAATTGGTTCGATTGACACCTGAGTGTAATGAATTAATAAATTACACTAATAAGGTGTTTAATGACAACTTGAATAATTGATCAAGTCTGAACATGATTGATGAGACTAGTTATAAGAACATGCCAAAGACTTATAATTCTGGCAATACAAGACAATGACAAGTTGACTACACATTACAAAATGTCCCTGTACATGTACAGTAACATACTGGTAAACAGAGTTGCCAGCTACAGTGTAATTTTGTTTTATAGCAGGGGTACTTTACTATGTTATACAGCAGGGGTATTTTACTGTGTTTTATAGCAGGGGTACTTTACTATGTTTTACAGCAGGGGTACTTTACTATGTTTTACAGCAGGGGTACTTTACTGTGTTTTATAGCAGGGGTACTTTACTGTGTTTTATAGCAGGGGTACTTTACTATGTTATACAGCAGGGGTACTTTACTATGTTTTACAGCAGGGGTACTTTACTGTGTTTTATAGCAGGGGTACTTTACTGTGTTTTATAGCAGGGGTACTTTACTATATTTTACAGCAGGGGTACTTTACTATGTTTTACAGCAGGGTACTTAACTATGTTTTATAGCAGGGGTACTTTACTGTGTTTCATAGCAGGGGTACTTTACTGTTTTACAGCAGGGGTACTTTACTATGTTTTACAGCAGGGGTACTTTACTATGTTATACAGCAGGGGTACTTTACTATGTTTTATAGCAGGGGTACTTTACTGTGTTTTATAGCAGGGGTACTTTACTGTGTTTTATAGCAGGGTACTTTACTGTTTTACAGCAGGGGTACTTTACTATGTTTTACAGCAGGGGTACTTTACTATGTTTTATAGCAGGGGTACTTTACTATGTTATACAGCAGGGGTACTTTACTATGTTATACAGCAGGGGTACTTTACTATGTTTTATAGCAGGGGTACTTTACTGTGTTTTATAGCAGGGGTACTTTACTATGTTATACAGCAGGGGTACTTTACTATGTTTTACAGCAGGGGTACTTTACTATGTTTTACAGCAGGGGTACTTTACTATGTTTTATAGCAGGGGTACTTTACTATGTTATACAGCAGGGGTACTTTACTATGTTTTACAGCAGGGGTACTTTACTATGTTTTATAGCAGGGGTACTTTACTATGTTATACAGCAGGGGTACTTTACTATGTTTTACAGCAGGGGTACTTTACTATGTTTTACAGCAGGGGTAAGTTGCTATGTTATACAGCAGGGGTACTTTACTATGTTTTACAGCAGGGGTACTTTGCTATGTTTTATAGCAGGGGTACTTTACTGTGTTTCATAGCAGGGTACTTTACTGTTTTACAGCAGGGGTACTTTACTATGTTTTACAGCAGGGTACTTTACTATGTTATACAGCAGGGGTACTTTACTATGTTTTATAGCAGGGGTACTTTACTGTGTTTTATAGCAGGGTACTTTACTGTGTTTTATAGCAGGGGTACTTTACTGTTTTACAGCAGGGGTACTTTACTATGTTTTACAGCAGGGGTTTTACTATGTTTTATAGCAGGGGTACTTTACTATGTTATACAGCAGGGGTACTTTACTATGTTATACAGCAGGGGTACTTTACTATGTTTTACAGCAGGGGTTTTACTATGTTTTATAGCAGGGTACTTTACTATGTTATACAGCAGGGGTACTTTACTATGTTTTATAGCAGGGGTACTTTACTATGTTTTACAGCAGGGGTACTTTACTATGTTTTATAGCAGGGGTACTTTACTATGTTATACAGCAGGGGTACTTTACTGTGTTTTATAGCAGGGGTACTTTACTATATTTTACAGCAGGGGTACTTTACTATATTTTACAGCAGGGGTACTTTACTATGTTTTATAGCAGGGGTACTTTACTATGTTATACAGCAGGGGTACTTTACTATGTTATACAGCAGGGGTACTTTACTATGTTTTATAGCAGGGGTACTTTACTATGTTATACAGCAGGGGTACTTTACTGTGTTTTACAGCAAGAAAACCAGTCCTGTGCTATGCAATGCAGAATATGACTTTGCTCTATAAAGAAAACATAAACTTGGACAAAGTGTAAACCATAAATATGGTTAGGCATGCTGTTTTTTTACCCTTAAAATATGTGTTGGGCAGGGAACAAAATGTAAGCCTATTCCCTCTAAAGTCCAGCAATGCAATTTTAAAAATATCCAAGTAACTTACGACAAAATCAAATGCAATAGTCATGTTTATGCCCCGGGATGCTTTTTTCCTCCTTTTTCAGGAACTGTTAACTGTTAACTGGACCTCATCTCTCCTCAGTGAGTTAATGTTGCGTTGTGCATTTTTGGACTTTAAATTCATGATATACAGTATACCCATTGGTTCTTGAAGAATGTAACTTATAAATGCCTCATCTGCTTAGTTCAACTGTCATACCTCCTCTCCAAACATGGTAAAAAGAACTATAGTTTTGATATCATGGATGGTCAGTCCTTGCATCCATAGTTCTGTCTATGAATCTGAGAGTGGTTACATTTCTCCAGCCCTATCCCTCAGGTTTTTACCAAAACAGAGGCGTGGTGCCGCATCGTTCTTGTTTGAACTGCAGATTGCCTCTTTAAGCTTCCATAAATGGAGCACAGAGAGCAGCTGTGGCTACAGGCTAATGGAGTGCACAAACAACTGCATTTCAGTCAGCAGCCAGAGCTTATCGTGCTGAATTTTCTTTATTTAGGTCCTGTCCCCAGGAGTAGAATTCAAATAGATTTTCTAAATTCGGCATCATATGGAAAATCATTAGACAGCACATCACACTGCACGCACCATTATCTTGCACTACCTGTTGCATACCCCATATTGCAATGTTCATTCAGTCCCTTCCATTCCTTGAAAATGACCACATTTGGCTCCCATCCTCTCACTTTGGTAACATCAATAGAAATGACCAAGACCACTGAGGCCAAATCAATTCTAACTAACAGAGAAGGAAGTAAATATCACACAATGTTGACAAACAATACCACCTGGAAATGTAAATTAACTTTTGAAAGAGCTCCAAATAATATTTCATTGAATTTGATAGACCAACAAAAAAAAAAAAAGACCACAGCATTGTATTCTCCTCATTCACGATAGACTCTCTGAGCGACTGTAAAACTGTAACAAATCATCCCCCATCATGCTTTCCCTCAGCCAGTCACTAACCTCCAGAAAGCGAACATGACCAATGCGTTCCCAGTCACCCCCAGTGTTCCAATGATACACACGAAGAAGGCCACGATGTAGTGGACATGGTCTGGGACGTCCACCTTCTTGAAGAAGCTGTGCTGGACTTGATGCTGCTCCTCCATGTTGCTCGCCTGGCCCTGGACCATAGGGGTACCAGCATCTGTCCAGTCCGCTCCAACGTTCCCCAGCTCCCTCTCGCTGGCTCTAGTCGCACTCTCTCTCTCCCTCTCTCAAACTCCCCCCTCTATTTTTCTGTATCTCTCTCTCTCACACACACAACCACTCTTTGTCTCCATCTGTCTCTCTATCTCAGTCCCTTCACTCTTTCTCATCTCTCTCTCTCTCTCTCTCTCTCTCTCTCTCTCTCTCTCTCTCTCTCTCTCTCTCTCTCTCTCTCTCTCTCTCTCTCTCTCTCTCTCTCTCTCTCTCTCTCTCTCTCTCTCTCTCTCTCTCTCTCTCTCTCTCTCTGTCTTTCTCTCTCTCTCTCTCTCTCTCTCTCTGTCTCTCTCTCTCTCAAGCCACCTCACGCAAAGCAGATTCAGTCCCATCACTGTGTGCGATTATGTCAGACCCATAATGTCATCCACCAGCTACAGGCAGCAGGCAGGCAGCAGTTGCCCGGACACAGACAGGCAACAACCCTAACCCTAGCCCAACAACCCTGACCCTAGCCCAACAACCCTGACCCTAGCCCAACAACCCTGACCCTAGCCCAACAACCCTGACCCTAGCCCAACAACCCTGACCCTAGCCCAACAACCCTGACCCTAGCCCAACAACCCTGACCCTAGCCCAACAACCCTGACCCTAGCCCAACAACCCTGACCCTAGCCCAACAACCCTGACCCTAGCCCAACAACCCTGACCCTAGCCCAACAACCCTGACCCTAGCCCAACAACCCTGACCCTAGCCCAACAACCCTGACCCTAGCCCAACAACCCTGACCCTAGCCCAACAACCCTGACCCTAGCCCAACAACCCTGACCCTAGCCCAACAACCCTGACCCTAGCCCAACAACCCTGACCCTAGCCCAACAACCCTGACCCTAGCCCAACAACCCTAACCCGAGCCCAACGACCCTGACCCTAGCCCAACAACCCTGACCCTAGCCCAACAACCCTAACCCGAGCCCAACGACCCTAGCCCAATGACCCTAACCGTAGCCCAACAACCCTAACCCGAGCCCAATGACCCTAACCCTAGTCTAACAACCCTAGCCCAATGACCCTAACCGTAGCCCAACAACCCTAACCGTAGCCTAATAACCCTAGCCCAATGCCCATAATGCTTGCCCAATGCCCCTAACCCTAGCCCAATGACCCTAACCCTAGCCCAATGACCCTAACCCTAGCCCAATGACCCTAACCCTAGCCCAACCACCCTGGCCCAATGACCCTAACCCTAGCCCAACCACCCTAGCCCAATGACCTTAACCCTAGCCCAACCACCCTAGCCCAAAGACCCTAAGCCTATCTAGATCTGGCATTCTCATTGAAAGTCAATATTTTGGGTTATGGAAAATGTATTTCACAGCAGTTTCGATTGTACATACATTTCTTATTTCAAATATTCTTATTTGTTTTGTCACATTAACTGAAATTAGGCAAACCGTTTGAATTTGAGCAATCAGGAAATGTGGGTGCAATTTCTGCATAGTGCACCTTTTAATATACACTATATATACACAAGTATGTGGACACCCCTTCAAATGAGTTGCTGTTTGGGACCGATGTGTCCTGAAGCGTGTTAAAATCGTCTGTTCTTGGTTGCAACACTCACTAGCGACTTCCAAAGAGACCCATGACCTTAACCCCATCGAACACCTTTGGGAAGAATCCGACTGTGAACCAGGCCTAATCACCCAACATCAGTGCCCAACCTCACTAATGCTCTTGTGGCTGAATAGAAGCAAGTCCTCGCAGCAATGTTCCAACATCTAGTGGAAAGCCTTCCCAGAAGAGTGGCAGCTGTTCATAGCACCAAAGGAGGGACCAACTCCATATTAATGCCCATGATTTTGGAATGAGATGTTTGCTGAGCAGGAGTCCACATACTTTTGGTAATATAGTGTATCTGAATATAGTTACTTAAAATGTGATTTTGTAGTCATTACTCAAACCGATAGTCACAGTGACCCTGAAGGTCTGTATCACAACCAGCTGTGATTGGGAGTCCCATAGGGCAGGGCACAATTGACCCAGCATAGTCCGCGTTTGGTCCGTGTAGGCATCATTGTAAATAAGAATGTGTTGTTAACTGACATGCCTAGTTAAAGGTTAAAAAAACATGTTTTGAAATATATTAAAAGAGATTTGGTTCCCAAACTGGGGTCGCAGCCCCATATTATAATACCTTACACATCTAAATGAAAATGATTCCAATCTAAAATATCTAATTCAACCAGAGAGCGCCCTTAGATCATGGGGATAATGCCCTACTCCGACCATTGCACTTGAATCATTCCCACCGTGAATGGCTAGTCCTGCTACGTTATGAAACCACACACTACTGCAGAGACTTTGATATTACCCGACACAATTGATATGGTGAAAACAATGTGAAGGTGGAGGCACAGAAACTCCTATAAATACCATTGTCAGATAACACTGTTATACAAAGAATGTATGCTATTGTTAGCAATCAAGATGAAACTGACTGAACGACTCAAAAACTCCCCGGTTTATGCTCTCCAAACGGACGTTAGCTGTGAGGGCCGAGATGCCCATGCATTGACTTTTGTTCGCGATACATGTCGGGGGATGCTATTCACGAGGACCTATTTTTCTGTCTCACGATTCCCGAGCATGAAACGGCACAGGGGATGTTCAATGTGCTGTGTGGCCACATTGACGATAAACTGAGTCCATGAGATCGAATGGTGGGTTTTTGCACAGATGGGGCTCCATCTATGGTGGGACAGCGGTCAAGCCTCTGCACTCTAGTTATGAATGAGTCTCCCTCTGCTATATGGACGCATTGTATGATAGATAGCAATTGGCGGAAAAAGAGCTGAGCACAGAACTCGGAGATATACTGCAGCTGCGCGCACGCCTTTTCGCAAAACTATGTGGAGATATGCATGCAGAGAAAATACAAAAACATTCTACAGATGAGTGACCGAATCAGTGTATTCAGAGGGAAGAATTCTAATTGGAGAGTCTTTCAAACGCAGAAAACAGCATCACTGTGTGTCCCACGCGGGTGTTGACTGCTCACCTCCAACGCTTGGAAGAGCACTTTGGGACATACTTCACAATCCGTTTGACTGTGATCCTGTCTCAGTTGACATGCCGGTAAGTGGAATCGAACAGCTGATCGAGCTGTCATTTGACCAAATGCATTCACGGGTCACTGCGGAATTTTGCATTAAATGCCGCGTTCAAAACAACTGGGAATTCGGAACTGGGAACTCTGAAATCAATACAATACAAGGCGTTTTATTGACATGGCAAACATATGTTAACATTGCCAAAGCAAATGAAGTAGATAATATGCAAAAGTGAAATAAAAAATGAAAATGAACATTACACTCACAGAAGTTCCAAAAGAATAAAGACATTACAAATGTCATATTATATATATATATACAGTGTTGTAACGATGTGCAAATGGTTAAAGTACACAAGGGAAAATAAATAAGCATAAATATGGGTTGTATTTACAATGGTGTTTGTTCTTCACTGGCTGCCCTTTTCTTGTGGCAACAGGTGACAAATAGTGATGCTGTGATGGCACACTGTGGAATTTCACCCAGTAGATATGGGAGTTTATCAAAATTGGGTTTGTTTTCGAATTCTATTAGGATCTGAGTAATCTGAGGGAAATATGTGTCTCTAATATGGTCACACAAGTGGCAGGAGTTTAGGAAGTGCAGCTCAGATTCCACCTCATTTTGTGGGCAGTGTCCCCATAGCCTGTCTTCTCTTGAGAGTCAGGTCTACCTATGGTGGCCTTTCTCAATAGCAAGACTATGCTCACTAAGTCTGTACATAGTCAAAGCTTTCCTTAAGTTTGGGTCAGTCACTGGTCAGGTTTTCTGCCACTGTGTACTCTCTGTTAAGGGCCAAATAGCATTCTAGTTTCCTCAGTTTTTTTGTTAATTCTTTCCAATGTGTCAAGAAATTATCTTTTTGTTTTCTCCTGATTTGGTTGAGTCTAATTGTGTTGCTGTCCTGGGACTCTGTGGGGTCTGTTTGTGTTTGTGAACAGAGCCCCAGGACCAGCTTGCTTAGGGGACTTTTCTCCAGGTTCATCTCTCTGTAGGTGATGGATTTGTTATGGAAGGTTTGGGAATCGCTTCCTTTTAGGTGGTTGTAAAATTTAACCGCTCTTTACTGGATTTTGATAATTGGCAGGTATTGGCCTAATTCTGCTCTGCATGCATTATTTGGTGCTTTACGTTGCACACTGAGGATATTTTTGCAGAATTCTGCATGCATTGTCTCAATTTGGTGTTTGTCCCATTTTGTGAAGCCTTGGTTGGTGAGCGGACCCCAGACCTCACAACCATATAGGGAAATGGGTTCTATAACTTTTCAAGTATTTTTAGCCAGATCCTAATTAGTATGTCAAATGTTATGTTCCTTTTGATGGCATAGAAGGCCCTCCTTGCCTTGTCTCTCAGATAGTTAAAAGTTTTGTGGAAGTTACCTGTGGCACTGATGTTTAGGCCGAGGTATTTGTTGTCCTGGCAATTGGACCTTTTTTGGAACAAAATTATTTTTGTCTTCCTGAGCTTTACTGTCAGGGCCCAGGCCTGACAGAATCTGTGAAGAAGAAGATGCTGCTGTAGGCCCTCCTTGGTTGGGGACAGAAGCACCAGATCATCAACAAACAGTAGACATTTGACTTCAGATTCTAGTAGGGTGAGGCCGGGTGCCGCAGATTGTTCTAGTGCCCTCGCCAATTCGTTGATATATACATTGAAGAGGGTGAGGCTTAATCTGCATCCCTGTCTCATCCCATGGCCCTGTGGGAAGAAATATGTGTGTTTGTTGCCAATTTTAACTGCACACATGTTGTTTGTGTACATGGATTTTATAATGTTGAATGTTTTTCGCCCAACACCACTTTCCATCAATTTGTATAGCAGACCCTCATGCCAAATTGTGTCGAAGGCTTTTTTGAAATCAACAAAGCATGAGAAGACTTTGCCTTTGTTTTGGCTTGTTTGTCAATTAGGGTGTGCAGGGTGAATATGTGGTCTGACGTACGATAATTTGGTAAAAAGCCAATTTGACATTTGCTCAGTACATTGTTTTCACTGACAAAATCTACGTGTCTGCTGTTAATGATAATGCAGAGGATTTTCCCAAGGTTTCTGTTGACACATCCCATGGTAGTTAAATTGGGGTAAAGTTTGTCTCCACTTTTGTGGATTAGGGTGATCAGTCCTTGGTTCCAAATATTGTGGACGATGTCAGAGCTGATGATGATGTTAAAGAGTTTAAGCATAGCCAATTGGAATTTGTTGTCTGTATATTTTATAATTTCATGGGGATACCATCAACACCACAGGCCTTTTTGGTTTTGGAGGGTTTTATTTTGTCCTGTCGTTCATTCAAATCAAATCAAATCCAATCAAATGTATTTATATAGCCCTTCGTACATCAGCTGATATCTCAAAGTGCTGTACAGAAACCCAGCCTAAAACCCCAAACGGCAAGCAATGCAGGTGTAGAAGCACGGTGGCTAGGAAAAACTCCCTAGAAAGGCCAAAACCTAGGAAGAAACCTAGAGAGGAACCAGGCTATGTGGGGTGGCCAGTCCTCTTCTGGCTGTGCCAGGTGGAGATCATAACAGAACATGGCCAAGATGTTCAAATGTTCATAAATGACCAGCATGGTCGAATAATAATAAGGCAGAACAGTTGAAACTGGAGCAGTAGCACGGTCAGGTGGACTGGGGACGGCAAGGAGTCATCATGTCAGGTAGTCCTGGGGCATGGTCCTAGGGCTCAGGTCCTCCGAGAGAGAGAAAGAAAGAGAGAATTAGAGAGAGCATATGTGGGGTGGCCAGTCCTCTTCTGGCTGTGCCGGGTGGAGATTATAACAGAACATGGCCAAGATGTTCAAATGTTCATAAATGACCAGCATGGTCGAATAATAATAAGGCAGAACAGTTGAAACTGGAGCAGCAGTACGGCCAGGTGGACTGGGGACAGCAAGGAGTCATCATGTCAGGTAGTCCTGGGGCATGGTCCTAGGGCTCAGGTCCTCCGAGAGAGAGAAAGAAAGAGAGAAGGAGAGAATTAGAGAAAGCACACTTAGATTCACACAGGACACCGAATAGGACAGGAGAAGTACTCCAGATATAACAAACTGACCCTAGCCCCCAACACATAAACTACTGCAGCATAAATACTGGAGGCTGAGACAGTATATAGTATATATATATATATATATATATATATATATATATATATATATATATATATACAGGAGGGGTCAGGAGACACTGTGGCCCCATCCGAGGACACCCCTGGACAGGGCCAAACAGGAAGGATATAACCCCACCCACTTTGCCAAAGCACAGCCCCCACACCACTAGAGAGATATCTTCAACCATCAACTTACCATCCTGAGACATGGCTGAGTATAGCCCACAAAGAGGGGGGGGGGCACCAACCCAGACAGGATAACCACATCAGTGAATCAACCCACTCAGGTGACACACCCCTTCCAGGGACGGCATGAGAGAGCCCCAGTAAGCCAGTGACTCAGCCCCTGTAATAGGGTTAGAGGCAGAGAATCCCAGTGGAAAGAGGGGAACCGGCCAGGCAGAGACAGCAAGGGCGGTTCGTTGCTCCAAAGCCTTTCCGTTCACCTTCCCGCTCCTGGGCCAGACTACACTCAATCATATGACCCACTGAAGAGATGAGTCTTCAGTAAAGACTTAAAGGTTGAGACCGAGTTTGCGTCTCTGACATGGGTAGGCAGACCGTTCCATAAAAATGGAGCTCTATAGGAGAAAGCCCTGCCTCCAGCTGTTTGCTTAGAAATTCTAGGGACAATTAGGAGGCCTGCGTCTTGTGACCGTATCGTACGTGTAGGTATGTACGGCAGGACCAAATCAGAGAGATAGGTAGGAGCAAGCCCATGTAATGCTTTGTAGGTTAGCAGTAAAACCTTGAAATCAGCCCTTGCTTTGACAGGAAGCCAGTGTAGAGAGGCTAGCACTGGAGTAATATGATCACATTTTTTGGTTCTAGTCAGGATTCTAGCAGCCGTATTAAGCACTAATTGAAGTTTATTTAATGCTTTATCCGGGTAGCCGGAAAGTAGAGCATTGCAGTAGTCTAACCTAGAAATGACAAAAGCATGGATTCATTTTTCTGCATCATTTTTGGACAGAAAGTTTCTGATTTTTGCAATGTTACGTAGATGGAAAAAAGCTGTCCTTGAAATGGTCTTGATATTTTCTTCAAAAGAGAGATCAGGGTCCAGAGTAACGCCGAGGTCCTTCACAGTTTTATTTGAGATGACTGTACAACCATTAAGATTAATTGTCAGATTCAACAGAAGATCTCTTTGTTTCTTGGGACCTAGAACAAGCATCTCTGTTTTGTCCGAGTTTAAAAGTAGAAAGTTTGCAGCCATCCACTTCCTTATGTCTGAAACACATGCTTCTAGCAAGGGCAATTTTGGGGCTTCACCATGTTTCATTGAAATGTACAGCTGTGTGTCATCCGCATAGCAGTGAAAGTTAACATTATGTCTTCGAATAACATCCCCAAGAGGTAAAATATATAGTGAAAACAATAGTGGTCCTAAAACGGAACCTTGAGGAACACCGAAATTTACAGTTGATTTGTCAGAGGACAAACCATTCACAGAGACAAACTGATATCTTTCCGACAGATAAGATCTAATCCAGGCCAGAACTTGTCCGTGTAGACCAATTTGGGTTTCCAATCTCTCCAAAAGAATGTGGTGATCGATGGTATCAAAAGCAGCACTAAGGTCTAGGAGCACGAGGACAGATGCAGAGCCTCGGTCCGATGCCATTAAAATGTCATTTACCATCTTCACAAGTGCCGTCTCAGTGCTATGATGGGGTCTAAAACCAGACTGAAGCATTTCATATACATTGTTTGTCTTCAGGAAGGCAGTGATTTGCTGCGAAACAGCCTTCTCTAAAATTTTGGAGAGAAATGGAAGATTCGATAGAGACCGATAGTTTTTAATATTTTCTGGGTCAAGGTTTGGCTTTTTCAAGAGAGGCTTTATTACTGCCACTTTTAGTGAGTTTGGTACACATCCAGTGGATAGAGAGCCGTTTATTATGTTCAACATAGGAGGGCCAAGCACAGGAAGCAGCTCTTTCAGTAGTTTAGTTGGAATAGGGTCCAGTATGCAGCTTGAAGGTTTAGAGGCCATGATTATTTTCATCATTGTGTCAAGAGATATAGTACTAAAACACTTGAGCGTCTCTCTTGATCCTAGGTCCTGGCAGAGTTGTGCAGACTCAGGACAACTGAGCTTTGAAGGAATACGCAGATTTAAAGAGGAGTCCATAATTTGCTTTCTAATAATCATAATCTTTTCCTCAAAGAAGTTCATGAATTTATCACTGTGTGAAAGTCATCCTCTCTTGGGGGATGCTGCTTTTTAGTTAGCTTTACAACAGTATCAAAAAGGAATTTCGGATTGTTCTTATTTTCCTCAAAAAATAGGATGATCGAGCAGCAGTAAGGGCTCTTCGGTACTGCACGGTACTGTCTTTCCAAGCTAGTCGGAAGACTTCCAGTTTGGTGTGGCGCCATTTCCGTTCCAATTTTCTGGAAGCTTGCTTCAGAGCTCGGGTATTTTCAGTGTATATTCAAGGTAATTGGAGAATCCAGTGGGTTCTGACAGTCTTTAACAGTTAATTCTAAGATTTGTATTTGATCATGTATATGTTTTTGCTGTTTGTTCTTTGTTATAGAGCCAAAAAGATTGGAGAAGTGGTTTACCCACACATCTCCATTTTGGATAGATAATTCTTCGTGTTGTTGTTTGTTTAGTGTTTTCCAATTTTCCCAGAAGTGGTTAGAGTCTATAGATTCTTCTATTACATTGAGCTGATTTCTGACGTGCTGTTCCTTCTTTTTCCGTAGTGTATTTCCGTATTGTTTTAGTGATTCACCATAGTAAAGATGTAGACTCAGATTTTCTGGGTCTCTATGTTTTTGCTTGGACAAGTTTCTCAATTTCTTTCTTAGGTTTTTGCATTCTTCATCAAACCATTTGTCATTGTTGTTCATTTTCCTTGGTTTTCTGTTTGAAATGTTTAGATTTGACAGGGAAGCTGAGAGGTCAAATATAATTTTTAGATTTTCTACTGCCAGGTTTTCGCCTTCACTATTACACTGGAACATTTTGTCCAGGAAGTTGTCTAAAAGGGATTGAATTTGTTGTTGCCTAATTGTTTTTTGGTAGGTTTCCACTCTACTTTCCTTCCATCTATAGCATTTCTTAATATTACTCAGTTCCTTTGGCTCTGATGCCTCATAATTGAGTATTACTCTGTTCAAGTAGACTGTGATTTAGCTGTGATCTGATAGGGGTGTCAGTGGGCTGACAGTGAACGCTCTGAGAGATTCTGGGTTGAGGTCAGTGATAAAGTAGTCTACGGTACTACTGCCAAGAGATGAGCTATAGGTGTACCTACCATAGGAGTCCCCTCGAAGCCTACCATTGACTATGTACATACCCAGCGTGTGACAGAGCTGCAGGAGTTGTGACCCGTTTTTGTTGGCTATGCTGTCATAGTTGTGCCTAGTGGGATATGGGACAGTGAATGCTGTCACCTCCAGGAAGGTGTTTGTCCTCCTGTGTGCTGAGGGTGTCAGGTTCTTGTTCGGTTCTGGTATTTAGGTTGCCACATACTAGTACATGTCCCTGGGCCTGGAAATAATTTATTCCCCCAGGATGGAGAAGCTGTCTTCATTCAAGTTTGGGGATTATAGGTAGCACACAGGAGGACATTTTTCTCTTAAGATAATTTACTTTTGAATTTCTAGCCAAATGTAAAATGTTCCTGTTTTAGGTCTGCTTACCCCCCCGAGTCCCTTCCATGTTTCACACCTGGTAGTTTGGTGGATGGGACTACCAGCTCTCTACAACCTAGAGGGCAACCAGTGGGTCCGTCTCCTCTATGCCATGTTTGTTGTAGGATGACAATGTCTGTATTTCTGATTTCTTTGATAACGTCCAGGTTCCTGCTCTTTAGGCCAAAGGCAGATGACCTCAGGCCTTGGATATGCCAGGATGAGATAGTGAAGGCTTTGTGCTCCATAAAGTGTCCAATGTTGTTGGTTGTGGGTTTGGCCTCAGGACAGTTAGTGTGAGCAGAGCCTGCTGAGCCTCTGGTACATTCCATTGGCTTGGGCTAGTGTAAGAGTGGGGGTTGGGCCTGTTTGCCCCCTCACTGCCTGGGTTTATGTGTGACTTCCATGTTGAGGCCCTCTTTGCGGGACAGGAGGCATGGGGTGGGCAGGAGGCGCATAGGTCTGATCTGAGGGGGCCTAAATGGGGTGTGGGCATGGTTGACTTGGGGGGATGTTGGGGTGGGGGTGGGGGATGTGGCTGGTGGTGTAGTGGTCTGGATGTAGGTCCTCTCGGCGTGAGTCCTCTATGTGTAGGTCCCGGGGGGTCTCGCTGGTCTGGGCGGGGTGTCTATTGAACTGTTGCTCTGTGAAGTGTTGGGGCAGAGTATAAGCGAAGGTGAGTACTGCTGCCTTGTATAGCTGGACCTGGTCGTAAAGGCTGTTCAAGTCCAGGGTGGAGTGGTGGGACAGGAAAACATTTGGTTTTGAGGCACGTTCACGGGAAATACATTGTATGGTAGCATGGTGGAAGTATTTTCGTGGTAACAGGTTGGAAGTCTTTTTGTAGTAGCAGGGTAGAGATTGTACATTGGGGAATGTAGAAGAAGCTTTTTCAATCACTCCATTGAGTGCTGTGGCCACACTTTCCTGCTGTGTTCTCAGGTCGTTTGTGCCTGTGTGTATTATTATGTGGCTAGGTGAACCTTGTTGGTCCTCAGACAGAAGGTCTAGGGCGCGCTGGGTGAACGTAGTTGGTCCTCAGACAGAAGGTCTAGGGTGCGCTGGGTGTATTATCATGTGGCTGGGTGAACGTAGTTGGTCCTCAGACAGAAGGTCTAGGGTGCGCTGGGTGTATTATCATGTGGCTGGGTGAACCTAGTTGGTCCTCAGACAGAAGGTCTAGGGTGCGCTGGGTGAACCTAGTTGGTCCTCAGACAGAAGGTCTAGGGTGCGCTGGGTGAACCTAGTTGGTCCTCAGACAGAAGGTCTAGGGTGCGCTGGGTGAACCTAGTTGGTCCTCAGACAGAAGGTCTAGGGTGCGCTGGGTGAACCTAGTTGGTCCTCAGACAGAAGGTCTAGGGTGCGCTGGGTGTATTATCATGTGGCTGGGTGAACGTAGTTGGTCCTCAGACAGAAGGTCTAGGGTGCGCTGGGTGAACCTAGTTGGTCCTCAGACAGAAGGTCTAGGGCGCGTTGGGTGTATTATCATGTGGCTGGGTGAACCTAGTTGGTCCTCAGACAGAAGGTCTAGGGTGCGCTGGGTGTATTATCATGTGGCTGGGTGAACCTAGTTGGTCCTCAGACAGAAGGTCTAGGGTGCGCTGGGTGATCCTAGTTGGTCCTCAGACAGAAGGTCTAGGGTGCGCTGGGTGAACCTAGTTGGTCCTCAGACAGAAGGTCTAGGGTGCGCTGGGTGAACCTAGTTGGTCCTCAGACAGAAGGTATAGGGCGCGCTGGGTGTATTATCATGTGGCTGGGTGAACCTAGTTGGTCCTCAGACAGAAGGTCTAGGGTGCGCTGGGTGAACCTAGTTGGTCCTCAGACAGAAGGTCTAGGGTGTGCTGGTTGAACCTAGTTGGTCCTCAGACAGAAGGTCTAGGGTGCGCTGGGTGAACCTAGTTGGTCCTCAGACAGAAGGTCTAGGGTGCGCTGGGTGAACCTAGTTGGTCCTCAGACAGAAGGTCTAGGGTGCGCTGGGTGAACCTAGTTGGTCCTCAGACAGAAGGTATAGGGCGCGCTGGGTGTATTATCATGTGGCTGGGTGAACCTAGTTGGTCCTCAGACAGAAGGTCTAGGGTGCGCTGGGTGAACCTAGTTGGTCCTCAGACAGAAGGTCTAGGGTGTGCTGGTTGAACCTAGTTGGTCCTCAGACAGAAGGTCTAGGGTGCGCTGGGTGAACCTAGTTGGTCCTCAGACAGAAGGTCTAGGGTGCGCTGGGTGTATTATCATGTGGCTGGGTGAACCTAGTTGGTCCTCAGACAGAAGGTCGAGGGTGCGCTGGGTGTATTATCATGTGGCTGGGTGAACCTAGTTGGTCCTCAGACAGAAGGTCGAGGGTGCGCTGGGTGTATTATCATGTGGCTGGGTGAACCTAGTTGGTCCTCAGACAGAAGGTCTAGGGTGCGCTGGGTGAACCTAGTTGGTCCTCAGACAGAAGGTCTAGGGCGCGCTGGGTGTATTATCATGTGGCTGGGTGAACCTAGTTGGTCCTCAGACAGAAGGTCTAGGGTGCGCTGGGTGAACCTAGTTGGTCCTCAGACAGAAGGTCTAGGGTGCGCTGGGTGTATTATCATGTGGCTGGGTGAACCTAGTTGGTCCTCAGACAGAAGGTCGAGGGTGCGCTGGGTGTATTATCATGTGGCTGGGTGAACTTAGTAGGTCCTCAGACAGAAGGTCTAGGGTGCGCTGGGTGAACCTAGTTGGTCCTCAGACAGAAGGTCTAGGGTGCGCTGGGTGAACCTAGTTGGTCCTCAGACAGAAGGTCTAGGGCGCGTTGGGTGTATTATCATGTGGCTGGGTGAACCTAGTTGGTCCTCAGACAGAAGGTCTAGGGTGCGCTGGGTGAACCTAGTTGGTCCTCAGACAGAAGGTCTGGGGCGCGCTGGGTGTATTATTATGTGGCTGGGTGAACCTAGTTGGTCCTCAGACAGAAGGTCTAGGGTGCGCTGGGTGAACCTAGTTGGTCCTCAGACAGAAGGTTGAGGGTGCGCTGGGTGTATTATCATGTGGCTGGTTGAACCTAGTTGGTCCTCAGACAGAAGATTGAGGGTGCGCTGGGTGTATTATCATGTGGCTGGTTGAACCTAGTTGGTCCTCAGACAGAAGGTCTAGGGTGCGCTGGGTGTATTATCATGTGGCTGGGTGAACCTAGTTGGTCCTCAGACAGAAGGTCTAGGGTGCGCTGGGTGAACCTAGTTGGTCCTCAGACAGAAGGTCTAGGGTGCGCTGGGTGTATTATCATGTGGCTGGGTGAACCTAGTTGGTCCTCAGACAGAAGGTCTAGGTGTGTTGGTTGAACCTAGTTGGTCCTCAGACAGAAGGTCTAGGGTGCGCTGGGTGAACCTAGTTGGTCCTCAGACAGAAGGTCTAGGGTGCGCTGGGTGTATTATCATGTGGCTGGGTGAACGTAGTTGGTCCTCAGACAGAAGGTCGAGGGTGCGCTGGGTGTATTATCATGTAGCTGGGTGAACCTAGTAGGTCCTCAGACAGAAGGTCTAGGGTGCGCTGGGTGAACCTAGTTGGTCCTCAGACAGAAGGTCGAGGGTGCGCTGGGTGTATTATCATGTGGCTGGGTGAACCTAGTTGGTCCTCAGACAGAAGGTCTAGGGCGCTGGGTGAACGTAGTTGGTCCTCAGACAGAAGGTCTAGGGTGCGCTGGGTGTATTATCATGTGGCTGGGTGAACCTAGTTGGTCCTCAGACAGAAGGTCTAGGGTGCGCTGGGTGAACCTAGTTGGTCCTCAGACAGAAGATCTAGGGTGCGCTGGGTGTATTATCATGTGGCTGGGTGAACCTAGTTGGTCCTCAGACAGAAGGTCTAGGGTGCGCTGGGTGAACCTAGTTGGTCCTCAGACAGAAGGTCTAGGGTGCGCTGGGTGAACCTAGTTGGTCCTCAGACAGAAGGTCTAGGGTGCGCTGGGTGAACCTAGTTGGTCCTCAGACAGAAGGTCTAGGGCGCTGGGTGAACGTAGTTGGTCCTCAGACAGAAGGTCTAGGGTGCGCTGGGTGTATTATCATGTGGCTGGGTGAACCTAGTTGGTCCTCAGACAGAAGGTCTAGGGTGCGCTGGGTGAACCTAGTTGGTCCTCAGACAGAAGGTCTAGGGTGCGCTGGGTGAACCTAGTTGGTCCTCAGACAGACGGTCTAGGGTGCGCTGGGTGGACCTATTTGGTCCTCAGACAGAAGGTCTAGGGTGCGCTGGGTGTATTATCATGTGGCTGGGTGAACCTAGTTGGTCCTCAGACAGAAGGTCTAGGGTGCGCTGGGTGAACCTAGTTGGTCCTCAGACAGAAGGTCTAGGGCGCACTGGGTGTATTTTCATGTGGCTGGGTGAACCTAGTTGGTCCTCAGACAGAAGGTCTAGGGTGCGCTGGGTGAACCTAGTTGGTCCTCAGACAGAAGGTCTAGGGTGTGCTGGTTGAACCTAGTTGGTCCTCAGACAGAAGGTCTAGGGTGCGCTGGGTGAACCTAGTTGG
This sequence comes from Oncorhynchus keta, assembly GCF_023373465.1. Lineage (NCBI taxonomy): Eukaryota > Metazoa > Chordata > Actinopteri > Salmoniformes > Salmonidae > Oncorhynchus > Oncorhynchus keta. The sequence goes on along the minus strand of NC_068434.1, from coordinate 10,922,308 downwards.
TCCTCAGACAGAAGGTCTAGGGTGCGCTGGGTGAACCTAGTTGGTCCTCAGACAGAAGGTCTAGGGTGCGCTGGGTGAACCTAGTTGGTCCTCAGACAGATGGTATAGGGCGCGCTGGGTGTATTATCATGTGGCTGGGTGAACCTAGTTGGTCCTCAGACAGAAGGTCTAGGGTGCGCTGGGTGAACCTAGTTGGTCCTCAGACAGAAGGTCTAGGGTGTGCTGGTTGAACCTAGTTGGTCCTCAGACAGAAGGTCTAGGGTGCGCTGGGTGAACCTAGTTGGTCCTCAGACAGAAGGTCTAGGGTGCGCTGGGTGTATTATCATGTGGCTGGGTGAACCTAGTTGGTCCTCAGACAGAAGGTCGAGGGTGCGCTGGGTGTATTATCATGTGGCTGGGTGAACCTAGTTGGTCCTCAGACAGAAGGTCGAGGGTGCGCTGGGTGTATTATCATGTGGCTGGGTGAACCTAGTTGGTCCTCAGACAGAAGGTCTAGGGTGCGCTGGGTGAACCTAGTTGGTCCTCAGACAGAAGGTCTAGGGCGCTGGGTGTATTATCATGTGGCTGGGTGAACCTAGTTGGTCCTCAGACAGAAGGTCTAGGGTGCGCTGGGTGAACCTAGTTGGTCCTCAGACAGAAGGTCTAGGGTGCGCTGGGTGTATTATCATGTGGCTGGGTGAACCTAGTTGGTCCTCAGACAGAAGGTCGAGGGTGCGCTGGGTGTATTATCATGTGGCTGGGTGAACTTAGTAGGTCCTCAGACAGAAGGTCTAGGGTGCGCTGGGTGAACCTAGTTGGTCCTCAGACAGAAGGTCTAGGGTGCGCTGGGTGAACCTAGTTGGTCCTCAGACAGAAGGTCTAGGGCGCGTTGGGTGTATTATCATGTGGCTGGGTGAACCTAGTTGGTCCTCAGACAGAAGGTCTAGGGTGCGCTGGGTGAACCTAGTTGGTCCTCAGACAGAAGGTCTGGGGCGCGCTGGGTGTATTATTATGTGGCTGGGTGAACCTAGTTGGTCCTCAGACAGAAGGTCTAGGGTGCGCTGGGTGAACCTAGTTGGTCCTCAGACAGAAGGTTGAGGGTGCGCTGGGTGTATTATCATGTGGCTGGTTGAACCTAGTTGGTCCTCAGACAGAAGGTTGAGGGTGCGCTGGGTGTATTATCATGTGGCTGGTTGAACCTAGTTGGTCCTCAGACAGAAGGTCTAGGGTGCGCTGGGTGTATTATCATGTGGCTGGGTGAACCTAGTTGGTCCTCAGACAGAAGGTCTAGGGTGCGCTGGGTGAACCTAGTTGGTCCTCAGACAGAAGGTCTAGGGTGCGCTGGGTGTATTATCATGTGGCTGGGTGAACCTAGTTGGTCCTCAGACAGAAGGTCTAGGGTGTGTTGGTTGAACCTAGTTGGTCCTCAGACAGAAGGTCTAGGGTGCGCTGGGTGAACCTAGTTGGTCCTCAGACAGAAGGTCTAGGGTGCGCTGGGTGTATTATCATGTGGCTGGGTGAACGTAGTTGGTCCTCAGACAGAAGGTCTAGGGTGCGCTGGGTGTATTATCATGTGGCTGGGTGAACCTAGTTGGTCCTCAGACAGAAGGTCTAGGGTGTGTTGGTTGAACCTAGTTGGTCCTCAGACAGAAGGTCTAGGGTGCGCTGGGTGTATTATCATGTGGCTGGGTGAACCTAGTTGGTCCTCAGACAGAAGGTCTAGGGCGCGCTGGGTGAACGTAGTTGGTCCTCAGACAGAAGGTCTAGGGTGCGCTGGGTGTATTATCATGTGGCTGGGTGAACCTAGTTGGTCCTCAGACAGAAGGTCTAGGGTGCGCTGGGTGAACCTAGTTGGTCCTCAGACAGAAGATCTAGGGTGCGCTGGGTGTATTATCATGTGGCTGGGTGAACCTAGTTGGTCCTCAGACAGAAGGTCTAGGGTGCGCTGGGTGAACCTAGTTGGTCCTCAGACAGAAGGTCTAGGGTGCGCTGGGTGAACCTAGTTGGTCCTCAGACAGAAGGTCTAGGGTGCGCTGGGTGAACCTAGTTGGTCCTCAGACAGAAGGTCTAGGGCGCGCTGGGTGAACGTAGTTGGTCCTCAGACAGAAGGTCTAGGGTGTGCTGGGTGTATTATCATGTGGCTGGGTGAACCTAGTTGGTCCTCAGACAGAAGGTCTAGGGTGCGCTGGGTGAACCTAGTTGGTCCTCAGACAGAAGGTCTAGGGTGCGCTGGGTGAACCTAGTTGGTCCTCAGACAGAAGGTCTAGGGTGCGCTGGGTGGACCTAGTTGGTCCTCAGACAGAAGGTCTAGGGTGCGCTGGGTGTATTATCATGTGGCTGGGTGAACCTAGTTGGTCCTCAGACAGAAGGTCTAGGGTGCGCTGGGTGAACCTAGTTGGTCCTCAGACAGAAGGTCTAGGGCGCGCTGGGTGTATTATCATGTGGCTGGGTGAACCTAGTTGGTCCTCAGACAGAAGGTCTAGGGTGCGCTGGGTGTATTATCATGTGGCTGGGTGAACCTAGTTGGTCCTCGGACAGAAGGTCTAGGGTGCGCTGGGTGTTTGGACACCAGAGGTTAGACACACTGTGTTTGGGGGAAAGTTTTTTTTCTTGTATATATTTCCCATTTGAGTCCATAAGGAGAACAATCTGTGTCTTGTGTTTGTCCTCTGTCAGGGATTTCCTCCTCTTCTTCCAAAGAGGAGAGGCGAAAAGGATCAGAGAGACAATATGCGGCGTGGTAAGTGTCCATGGTTCTTTTAATACGTAAATCTACACCTGAACAACTGAATACAAAAACAATAAACGTGGAATGAACAAAACCCAAAACAGTACCGTGTGGTGGAAAACACAGACGTGGAAACAAACACCCACAAACACACAGTGAAACCCAGGCTACCTAAGTATGATTCTCAATCAGAGACAACTAATGACACCTGCCTCTGATTGAGAACCATACTAAGCCGAAACATAGAAATACCCAAATCATAGAAAAACAAACAGAGACTGCCCACCCCAACTCACGCCCTGACCATACTAAATAATGACAAAACAAAGGAAATAAAGGTCAGAACGTGACAGTCCTCAGTCGGTGTGGGGGGGTTGTCAGGAGGGCTATCAGGGTGGCTGACAGGGGGATACTCAGAGGGGGTAGGGTCCCCTGGGCTGGGGGTTCTTAATTTGTCTGTCCTGCTGTGATGTAGACGCTATGGTCAGGGTCTGGTGTGGACTGTTCTGCTGTGGTGTTAAGACTTTTGTTGGGAGCTGAGGTGGGCTGTTCTGCTGGCTTCTCTGCGGGGGTGGCCACCTCTCTAGTGGGTTGTTCTCTGTGACACGCCATCCCCCTCACCCTCTCCTCCAGCAGTCATCCCCCTCTAGTGCCTGTTCTTCTCCTCCAGCTCAGTCTGATATGTCCTCTCCACCTCCAGCTGCTCTGGTTCTGGACTGTTGTCTGGGTCTGTGCTGGCTCACCTTGTCTCCACCTGCCTTACCTCCAGCTGTTGTCCCTCATTTCAATGAGGGAGTACTTTCCACTTGGGGTTGCTCGTGTGTGGATTTTTTAAATGAAGAGGTCTGGTCTGACCCACTCTGAGTGGGGGTATCTTTCTCAAGGTAAAGCTTCTCCTGCTGAGCTATTTCTTTGATTAGGCAAAAGTCCAGCTGAAACTGTTTGTGGTTGCCCTGTACCAATACTGAGAATTTTGAGACATCAAAATGGGGTCGTGAGAATTTAGAGACATTGAAATGAGGTCGTGAGAATTTTGAGACATCAACATGGGGTCGCGAGAATTTTGAGACATCAAAATGGGGTCGTGAGAATTTTGAGACATCAACATGGGGTTGCGAGAATTTTGAGACATCAACATGGGGTCGCGAGAATTTTGAGACATCAACATGGGGTCGTGTCCAAAAAAGTTTGGGAACCCCTGCTGTAGGGGAACCAGATTTGATTCAGCTCCCACTAAGCCACGCCTCCAATATACAGTGAGCTCAAAAGTTATTGGGGAGGTGACAATGTTTTGTTTTGTTTTGGCTCTGTACTCCAGCACTTTGGATTTAAAATTTACATCACTTTTTGTACAAAGTCCCCCCCATTTTAGGGGACCAAAAGTATTGGGACAAATTCAATTATGTCTATTAAAGTAGTCAAAAGTTTAGTATTTGGTCCCATATCACATATCACATATCACAAGTCTACATCAAGCTTGTGACTCTACAAATTTGTTGGATGCATTTTCTGTTTGTTGTGGTTGTGTTTCAGGTTTTGGGGGGCCCAATAGAAATTAATGGTAAATAATGTATTTTGTCATTTTGGAGTCACTTTTATTGTAAATAAGAATAGAATATGTTTCTAAACACTTCCACATTAATGCTGATGCTACCATGATTACAGATGATCCTGAATGAATCGTGAATAATGATGAGTGAGAAAGTTACAAAGGCATAAATATCATACCCCCCAAAAATGCTAACTTCCCCTGTTATTGTAATGGAGAGAGGTTAGAATGTCTTGGGGGTATGATATTTGTGCATCTGGAACTTTCTGTCATCCTCATTCATGATTAATTCAAGGCTAATCAATTTTATTTTCCAATGATTGCATGTTAGCAAGAAGAATGGAAGGCTTTGTAGTTTACTCGCTGACCTCCGAATTCTCAGAAGCCGTGGATCTGGGCCTGTTCCAGTGAAAGCAGCATATCCTTCTCCTTCTATCCGGGCTCGTTAAAGGATCTGGGCCTGTTCCAGTGAAAGCAGGATATCCTTCTCCTTCCATCCGGGCTCGTTAAAGGATCTGGGCCTGTTCCAGTGAAAGCAGGATATCCTTCTCCTTCTATCCAGGCTCTTTAAAGGATCTGGGCCTGTTCCAGTGAAAGCAGGATATCCTTCTCCTTCTATCCGGGCTCGTTAAAGGATCTGGGCCTGTTCCAGTGAAAGCAGGATATCCTTCTCCTTCTATCCAGGCTCGTTAAAGGATCTGGGCCTGTTCCAGTGAAAGCAGGATATCCTTCTCCTTCTATCCGGGCTCTTTAAAGGATCTGGGCCTGTTCCAGTGAAAGCAGGATATCCTTCTCCTTCCATCCGGGCTCGTTAAAGGATCTGGGCCTGTTCCAGTGAAAGCAGGATATCCTTCTCCTTCCATCCGGGCTCTTTAAAGGATCTGGGCCTGTTCCAGTGAAAGCAGGATATCCTTCTCCTTCCATCCGGGCTCTTTAAAGGATCTGGGCCTGTTCCAGTGAAAGCAGGATATCCTTCTCCTTCTATCCATTTCTACCAATCCGCGGTGAGTAATCGCTGTCCTGATGTCCAGAAGTTATTTTAGGTCATAAGACACGGTAGCAGCTACATTATGTACACAATAAGTTAAAAAATAAGTTACACAGGAAGCAAAAGAAATGACAAAATTACACAATTGGCTGGGAGAATGTAAAACGTCAGCCATGTTCTTCGGCACCATCAATATATACAGTATATATATATATATACAGTGGGGAGAACAAGTAATTTGATACACTGCCGATTTTGCAGGATTTCCTGCTTACAAAGCATGTAGAGGTCTATAATTTTTTATCATAGGTACACTTCAACTGAAATGTCTTTATTCTTTTGGAACTTCTGTGAGTGTAATGTTTACTGTTAATTTTAATTGTATATATTCACATTTTTGTTTATTATCTACTTCACTTACTTTGGCAATATTAACATATGTTTCCAATGCCAATAAACCCCTTAAATTGAAATTGAAATTGAATTGAATTGAGAGAGGGGGGTTGGATGAGAGGTTCATCTTTCTACCCCCCCCCGACACTCATATAATGGATGCTAGCTCAATAGAATGAACCTAAGCAGGTCATGAGAGAATCAATCAATTTGGACCCTAAGCTGGATGTATTCTACATAGAGGAAGGGCTGTACATTGATACTGTCATTCCTGTCATTTACTGTCATTTTTTTGTGGCCCATGATGCCAATGTGCGCTGCAACATACCCAACACTGGCCTAGAGACTACAGTGAGATACGCACACACATCAAGGCAGAGAAATACACACACACACACACGCATTTTTTAACATAAATACACACACAAACCACAGGTCCATGATGAGCAGTTTGCTTCCTTTTATCTACTGATCCAAACACAATCTGCAGTGTGGAAAGAACATTAGCCATTGATGGAATTCATGGAATACTTGTGGGCAGCACTGCATGAAGTACAAATTAGCATTGACTGGGTTCAGTCCTATGGCCCACATGCCCCAGGCCCTACATAGTAGCTACAGATATATGGAATAAATCAACTCCACTGTGGAGCTCTATGGTGACCAAATGTGTTCTACAAAAGCATCATCCTTCAAACCAGTTTTATTCATGTTTTTTTCCCGAACACATTGAAATAGAAACAGCAAAAAAAAAAAATCCTTTAAACTCATATATTAGAGAACTTAAACGACAAATCAATTAGGAGTCTTCAAGTTTAGGATGGCATAGTTTCATTGTTCACATCATCAAGGTGGATAGATTGCTATTTTGGATGGTTCAGCAGTTTGATAAAACCATGGATGAGTCTCTAGATCTGTACCACAAGGTGAGATGGAAAGATATTTACGCAATAATGCTCGAGGGGGTGTGGCATATGGCCAATAATCCGCTGCTAAGGACTGTTCTTAAGCATGATGCAACGCGCAGTGCCTAGATACAGCCCTTTAGCCATGGTATATTTGCAATATACCACAAACCCCAGAGGTGCATTATTGTTATTATAAACTGGTTACCAACGCAATTAGAAGAGTAAAAATAAATGTTTTGTAATACCATCTGATATACCATCTGATAAACTACAAATTTCAGCCAATCAGCATTCAGGGCTCGAACCACCCAGTTTATAATACAGATTATACAACTGTTGGGTCTAATCGTAAATGCTGATTGGTTTAAACAACATTCCAGCCGGTGTCTATTCCACAAATTACCACCGGCTAAATCTATGATGTTAAAATTCCTTTTTACTCGGTTCCATCTGACTGCGCAATCCACTGTTTCATCAGCCCAGCCAAACAATTAAAACACTTGATCTCCACTATAAAAAGCATCTAGACATTATCTCACATTTCTTTTAGATTAACATTTAGATTTCAACAGCGGAGGTTTGTATAAACGTTACTGTCTGTCTTTCCAACATTTTCAACATTGATTGAATATTCAAATTCGATTTCCAGCTCTCCCATAGTAATGAACGTGTCGGGAGTCGGGACGAGACAGATGGCAGGCAGCGTTTCTCAGCTTCTCGAAAAGTTCAAACGAGATGAAGTGCAGCTAGTTTGCATTCTTTCCAGCTTCAGTTTGAATTGATTGTGTTAGCTGTGTTGTCGGCAAGCTCCTCTTAAAAACAGTGGCCTGATGAGTGAGCACATTTTCTATGCTAGGCGAAATCGAACCTCATTAGCTCATTGTTATGGATGTATCAAAATAAATATCACTAGAAATAGTTTAACCTGTTGAAGCTAGAGGGCACTATTTTATGTTTGGAAAAATAACGTTCCCAAAGTAAACAGCCTATTTCTCAGGACCAGATGCTAGAATATGCATATAATTGACAGATTAGGATAGAAAACACTCTAAAGTTTCCAAAACAGTGAAAATATTGTCTGTGAGTATAACAGAACTGATATTGCAGGCGAAACCCTGAGGAAAATCAAACCAGGAAGTGGCTTCTATTTTGAAAACTCCATGTTCCATAGCCTGCCTTTGCTCCATTTAAAGGGATCTCAACCAGATTCTTTTTCCTATTGCTTCCTCAGGGTGTCAACAGTCGTTAGACATAGTTTCAGGCTTTTATTTAGAAAAATCAACAAGAACGATAAAATCCCATCATTGTATGGCTGGGTGCCAGCAGCATTTTGTTTGCGCAACAGAGTTTGGGCCGCCATTGCCGTTCCCTCTCCTACTGAAAAAGACAGAGGATTGATTATAAAAAACTTTGACATGTTTCTGTGGACATTACGGATACTATTTGGAATTTTCGTCTGCGTTGTCATGACAGCTCTTTCCTGTGGATTTCTGAACATAACACGCCAAACAAACAGAGGTATTTTGTATATAAAAATACTCTTTATGGAACAAAATGAACATTTATTGTGTAACTGGGAGTCTCGTGAGTGAAAACATCCAAAGATCATCAAAGGTAAACGATTAATTTGATTGCTTTTCTGATTTTCGTGACCAAGCAACTTTGATGGTAGGTGTTCATAATGTTTTGTGGAGCGATCGATAAACTTACACAATTGTATAGCGTTCCCAACTTATTTGGCGGACACGATTATGGTAACTGAAATATTAGGTCAAGATAGAGTTGGTTTACTAGGATCTATTTCTTTAAATAATGGATGACAGTTTAGCTAATCCGGTAGCATAAATAGAAGGCCAGAGCTGGGGACCAGAACAAGTAGGCATAGAAGTTGAAGATATACTAGCAGAACACATGAGAAGACTGTTTGTTTACCAAACCCGTATGTCCAAGATTTTATGCTCTACAGGTGAATTACAGGAAAAGGTGATTCACTCAATCCAGTCCCTGAGGAGAATAGACGGGAAGCAGTCCCATTGGGAGGGGCCATACCAAGTACTCCTGGTGACAGCCTTCGCGGTGAGAATAGCTGAAAGAGCTACCTGGGTTCATATCACACATTGCAAGAGGGTAAGACACACTGACACTCCGAACAATCACAGAGTTAGGAGAAGAACCGAATACCAATAGGGTTCGCGGTTACCTCTCTAACGAAGATTCCCTGACCCCGCCCTATCCTCCCTGTGTGCGTTCATAGAAGTGAAAGTATGGGCTGGCCTCTAGCTGATGATATGTTCTCCGGGAAAGGGCGGGGCTTTACAGGAGTGCTGATTGGTCTGAGCTGTCTTATTGTGGGAGCTGTCTTTCTAATACGCCATGACCCATCCGATAATGCAGAAGGTGGTAACTTAACCCATAGTTTAGGCGATGAGGATTGTGTATTAACCAAGCATAAGAGATCACTTGATCTGGATAAACAGGAAGTGAGATTGGAGATTGGGAAAGATGTCTCAGTGGAGTTCTATGTAGACCAAATGGGGTCTCTGACTCCTTGGCAGTCTAGGACTATGAGCCATTATGGAAGATATCTGTCCAGGTCCCTGTGTAGTTCATCGAAACAGGTCGTAGCTCACATAGAGAGAGAGAGGGCCAAGTAGAGAGAGAGAGGAGTGCTCCGTCAGGATCTTTTGACAATAGAGTTTACATTGATAGCATTGGAGTTCCAAGGGGTGTGCCTTATGATTTCTGGATTGGAATCAAGCATCTTCTGGTGGTCAACTCTCAATAAAAATGTAGATTGGATTTCATCAACTATACTAGAGACGCGATAAAAGGTTTAGCAGAACAAACCGCGGCGATGAGTTTAATGGTGTGGCAGAATAGGATAGCATTGGATATGTTACTGGCTGAAAAGGGTGGTGTGTGTGTGACATTCGGAGCAGAATGCTGTACTTTCGTCCCTGATAACACAGCTCCAGACGGATCAGTGACCAAGGCCCTGGCTGGGTTAACAACATTAGCTCATGAATTGGCAGAGAACTCTGGGGTAGATAATGCTCTAACTTTTTGGTTTGATAGTGTGTTTGGGAAATGGAAAAATGTCATAATCACTGTGTTGTGGGCACCTTTCACCCGTATGAGTGTCTTGGCTCTGTGCGGATGTTCTTTGCTCCCCTGTGTGAAAGGTTTGCTTACCAGGACTCTGGAGAGGTCAATGACGCAACAGATGGTGAGGTACGGACCGATTTCGAGCTTCGGGCCTAGGAGATGGCTCCGTTTCTTTTAACTACGAGGAGCCCATGTTGGATGAGACTGTTTTTGAGGGTTAAGACTGTTTTTTATGAATATTGTAATAGCAATCCTAACAGGAAGCGTTATGATTGGATATAGCCTATAACAGTCATGGATGGATATCGAATGTACATACATGTATTGGTTTTGAATTGTTCTTGTATACCATTTATGTTTCCATGTAGTGTATGAGGTATCAGTTTGTATTATTTAATCATTAAGCGTGGATGTGTTGATGGAATTTATAGCTTTAAAGGAATGCTTAGAATACTCCACTCAGAAACCATATAATTGTAGAAATTGACTAGAATCATAAAGTTATAATTAATGATGTGTGTAGTTTTAGTCAGTCAAACAATATGTCTATTATAGTGTCTTGAGCACAGACTGTCTGAGCAAGATTCGGGGGCCGACCTTGGCTAGGGGCCACTGAGAGATTGGGGAGACGACGAGGAGTGATTCTCACGGTGTTTTCACGGTCCCTAATCTTTGTCGGCTGGGTAGCAGGACATTGTGTGAATGTGTGTGCGTATGTTTGTGTGTGGGTGAGAAGCAAGTATACAATAAATTGTTTTGTACAACAGGCTAGCGCGCTAAATAAATGTTCTGACTATCATAGCTGGGCCTCCGTTTGATTCATTTCAACCAGTTTCCTACAAATTCTGGGTTTCAGTCTGAGTAGTTAATTGAATTGGGTTTATGAACATTGAGAACATAATTCTCGTGACACTGCCATCATTGTAAGTAAGCCGCCACACACACACTATACGATACATTTATTAAACATAAGAATGAGTGTGAGTTTTTGTCACAACCCGAATCGTTGGAAGTGACAAAGAGCTCTTATAGGACCAGGGCACAAATAATAATATAATTATAATAATAATATAATAATATTGCTCTTTATTTAGCCATCTTACATATAAAACCTTGTTTGTTCATCTAAAAGTGTGAATATCTCACCACAGGTTGATGAGAAGGGTGTGCTTGAAAGGATGCACATAACTCTACAATGTTGGGTTGTATTGGAGAGAGTCTCAGTCTTAAATCATTTTCCACACAGTCTGTGCCTGTATTTAGTTGTCATGCTAGTGAGGGCAGAGAATCCACTCTCACATACAGTAGGTACGTGGTTGCAAAGGGCATGAGTGTCTTAACAGTGCAATTTGCCAAGGCAAGAAACTGAGCTCAGTCCTATCCAGAAATGTGTCAGTAGCTTCTGATTAAATTCCATTTTCACAGGACCGCTTGTTCCAATTTCGATGATGCTCTCTTGTTCAGATGTGGAGACTGGAGTAGACTGGAGGCAGGGCATGAAAGGGATAACGAATCCATTTGTTTGTGTCATCCATTTTGGGAAAGTACCTGTGTAATTGCGAACCCAGCTCACTCAGATGCTTCGCTATATCACTTTTGACATTGTCCGTAAACTTGAGTTAATTTGCACACACAAAATCATACAATGATGGAAAGACCTGCGTTATGTCCTTGTTAAATGCAGACAGAAAGGAGCTTCAACTTTTTAATCATAGACTCAATTTTGTCCTGCCCATTGAATATAGCTGCGGAGAGTCCCTGTAATCCTAGATTCAGATCATTCAGGCGAGAAAAAACATCACCTAGGTAGGCCAGCCGTGTGAGAAACTTATCATCATCAAGCGGTCAGACAAGTAAAAATTATGGTCAGTAAAGAAAACTTTAAGCTCATCTCTCAAAAAAACATGTCAATACTTTGCCCCTTGATAACCAGCGCACTTCTGTACGTTGTAAAAGCGTTACATGGTCGCTGCCATATCATTGCATAATGCAGAAAATACACGAGAGTTCAGTGGCCTTGCTTTAACAAAGTTAACCGTTTTCACTGTAGTGTCCAAAACGTCTTTCAAGCTGTCAGGCATTCCCTTGGCAGCAAGAGCCTCTCGGTGGATGCTGCAGTGCACCCAAGTGGCGTTGGGAGCAACTGCTTGCACATGTGTTACCACTCCACAATGTCTCCCTGTCATGGCTTTTGCGCCATCAGTACAGATACCAACACACCTTGACCACCAAAGTCCATTTGATGTCACAAAGCTGTCCAGTACTTTTTTTAAAATCCCCTCATGTTGTCCTGGTTTCCAGAAGAGGATGTCTTCCTTAACTGACCCCCCATAAACGTAACAGACATATACCAGGAGCTGTGACCGGCCCGCCACGTTTGTTGACTCATCCAGATTAACGCATATAATTCACTGGTTTGTATGCTAAACAGTAATTGTTTCAAAACATCTCCTGCCATGTCAATGATGCATTGTGAAGCAGTGTTGTTTGATGAAGGCATTGTCTGTATAGGTTGTTTGGCCTTTCCCCCCAGCATTGTCTCAGCCATATCCGTGGCAGCAGGAAGAATTAAATCCTCCACAATAGTATGGGGCTTGCCTGTCCTAGCCACTCAGTAGCTCAACATATAAGATGTGTCCAGCACCCTTCTTATTACTGGTAGCTGTTGCTTTTATTCATTTCTTACTACTCCCGTGGCTTATTTTTCAAATGGTCATGTTTAGTTTCTAAATGTCTGCGGTAGAGTGAAGGTTTCCCGTGAGAGAGTAATGGTTAATGTGATTGGATGTTAATTATTGGACTAGGCTATCTGTATTTGACATGGACTAGGCTATCTGTATTTGATATGGACTAGGCTACCTGTATTTGACATGGACTAGGCTACCTGTATTTGATATGGACTAGGCTACCTGTATTTGATATGGACTAGGCTACCTGTATTTGACATGGACTAGGCTACCTGTATTTGACATGGACTAGGCTACCTGTATTTGACATGGACTAGGCTATCTGTATTTTATATGGACTAGGCTACCTGTATTTGACATGGACTAGGCTATCTGTATTTGACATGGACTAGGCTACCTGTATTTGACATGGACTAGGCTACCTGTATTTGACATGGACTAGGCTACCTGTATTTGATATGGACTAGGCTACCTGTATTTGACATGGACTAGGCTACCTGTATTTGATATGGACTAGGCTACCTGTATTTGACATGGACTAGGCTACCTGTATTTGACATGGACTAGGCTACCTGTATTTGACATGGACTAGGATACCTGTATTTGACATGGACTAGGCTACCTGTATTTGACATGGACTAGGCTACCTGTATTTGACATGGACTAGGCTACCTGTATTTGACATGGACTAGGATACCTGTATTTGACATTGTGTTGTTATTTCACTGAACATTAGATGTAATATGTTTTTGTTGCAGTGTAACAAGGCTACTCAGGCAAGAGAAAAACCTCACCCAAATGTATAGCCCTGTTGGAAAATATAAATGTACTGTTTGGAAATGTACATTAAAAAAAATGATTAGGCGTACCCTGGATGGCATTGTGCAGGTATTCCCAGTTTGGGAATAACTGCACTACGCAACACACCTTCCATGTCTTTCATTATTTTCCATAGAACGCTTAGCCCCTCGTTGATTATCCCTTACTTCGAAACCCCTGCCCAGCTATTAATGCACATAACATAGACTCCAAATTAAATCAATGTAGTAGAATGGCTATCCTCTGTGCTGATTTGTGTTTGGGATGCCTGAAAATAGCATTCCAGTCCATCTCTATATGGGCTGCAGTAGTTTCCTGGCGGGCTGGCGAATCTGCTGTCGACAGCCTGCTGCTGTTATTACGTGGATGAATTTGAGATCTAAATGTGAACGATTATGACCAACTCTCCAAACCCTAATCCCTTGTTGTACTGTGTAAATGTACTATGTATTAAGATAACCTCATGCAACTGTACACAGTTAAACCTCATTAATCACACATTTAGCGCATTTCACACTGGGTAAAGGGGAATAGAATTGGCAATCTTATTTATACGTGTAATCCACCCTCCTCATATCCATCATATGACACTCTGCGAATTAATCAAGGCTTGAGTCTCGAAAGTGACAGACTTGCATTTGATGAGCCGTCGTTTGCATTTGATGAGAACGCGCGGTTCTATCAATCTCGACGGCCGTCTGTTCCTTCTGAACAAGGAGATTTGATTTGTGCGTGGGTAGGCTACTGTAAGTAAAAACACTTGTTTAATACCAGCACGAGGATCCCATCCCTTATTCCCTCATTTACAGAGCATCATCAGAGAAATTTCAGAGACATGTAATTCTATCTAAGCCTCTTAAGCGTGCCTGGCTTTCTCTTAAAATGGGGAATCTAGGCTTACGATCCAAACGGCACCCTAGAGCCTTTATAATGCACTACTTTTGACCAATACCCTTAGGGCTCTGGTTAAAAGTAGTTCAATATATAGGGAATAGGGTGTCATTTTGAACATTGCTTAGGTTAGATCATGAGTGCTATGTGAAAAACATGATAGACAAGAAATGTGCTTTGATTAATACAATTTAGTTACCATGTCTAAAACCTGGCCCGTACTGATGGGTCTGTTCTATTAAAACCTGGACCATAATGATGGGTCTATTCTATTAAAACATGGACTATAATGATGGGTCTATTCTATTAAAACCTGGACAATAATGATGGGTCTATTCTATTAAAACATGGACTATAATGATGGGTCTATTCTATTAAAACATGGACTATAATGATGGGTCTATTCTACTAAAACCTGGACCATAATGATGGGTCTATTCTATTAAAACATGGACTATAATGATGGGTCTATTCTACTAAAACCTGGACCATAATAATGGGTCTGTTCTACTGAAACCTGGACCATAATGATGGGTCTATTCTATTAACACCTGGACCATAATGATGAGTCTGTTCTATTAAAATCTGGACCATAATGATGGGTCTATTCTATTAAAACCTGGACTATAATGATGGGTCTGTTCTATTAAAATCTGGACCATAATGATGGGTCTGTTCTACTGAAACCTGGACCATAATGATGAGTCTGTTCTAGTAAAATCTGGACCATAATGATGGGTCTATTCTATTAAAACATGGACTATAATGATGGGTCTGTTCTCCTGAAACCTGGACTAAAACTACTGGACCATAATGATGGGTCTATTCATAAAACCTGACTATAATGATGGGTCTGTTCTATTAAAATCTGGACCATAATGATGGGTCTGTTCTACTGAAACCTGGACCATAATGATGAGTCTGTTCTAAAAATCTGGACCATAATGATGGGTCTATTCTATACCATGATGGGTCTGTTCTACTAAAACTTGGACCAAATGATGGGTATATTCTACTGGACCATAATGATGGGTCTGTTCTATTAAAATCTGGACCATAATGATGGGTCTGTTCTACTGAAACCTGGACCATAATGATGGGTCTATTCCACTAAAACCTGGACCATAATGATGGGTCTATTCTACTAAAACCTGCACCATAATAATGGGTATATTCTACTAAAACCTGGACCATAATGATGGGTCTATTCCACTAAAACCTGGACCATAATGATGGGTCTATTCTACTAAAACTTGGACCATAATGATGGGTCTGTTCTACTAAAACCTGCACCATAATAATGGGTCTATTCTACTAAAACCTGGACCATAATGATGGGTCTATTCTACTGAAACCTGGACCATAATGATGGGTCTGTTCTATAAAACCTGATAATAATGGTCTATTCTACTAAAACCTGGACCATAATGATGGGTCTATTCCACTAAAACCTGGACCATAATGATGGGTCTATTCTACTGAAACCTGGACCATAATGATGGGTCTATTCTACTAAAACCTGGACCATAATGATGGGTCTGTTCTACTAAAACCTGCACCATAATAATGGGTCTATTCTACTAAAACCTGGACCATAATGATGGGTCTATTCTACTGAAACCTGGACCATAATGATGGGTCTATTCTACTAAAACCTGGACCATAATAATGGGTCTGTTCTACTAAAACCTGGACCATAATGATGGGTCTGTTCTACTGAAACCTGGACCATAATGATGGGTCTGTTCTATAAAACCTGGACCATAATGATGGGTCTGTTCTCCTGAAACCTGGACTATAATGATGGGTTTGTTCTACTAAAACCTGGACCATAATGATGGGTCTATTCTACTAAAACCTGGACCATAATGATGGGTATGTTCTACTGAAACCTGGACTATAATGATGGGTTTGTTCTACTAAAACCTGGACCATAATGATGGGTCTGTTCTACTAAAACTTGGACCATAATGATGGGTCTGTTCTACTAAAACCTGGACCATAATGATGGGTCTGTTCTACTGAAACCTGGACCATAATGATGGGTCTATTCTACTAAAACCTGGACCATAATGATGGGTCTATTCTACTAAAACCTGGACCATAATGATGGGTCTATTCTACTAAAACCTGCACCATAATAATGGGTATATTCTACTAAAACCTGGACCATAATGATGGGTATATTCTACTAAAACCTGGACCATAATGATGGGTCTATTCTATGGGGAATGAAATGGTGTCATAATGAATTACATGGGGAATGGAATTGTGTCATAATAAAATGAATGTGCTTGATTTTGAGGGGATTAACCAATATTAATAAAAACAGATTAAACGGGTAAGGAAAAAACAGACCATAAAAAGCAGACTTGTTGAGTGCAGTGATTTACACACATGTTTCTTTATTCAAAGCAGCGTAGGACAAGCAGCATCTGTATTCCATTAAGGGAATGTTACTATGTAAGAGATCCAGAGGTTGACTTAGTGCAATTTAAGGTTTTCTAACAACAGCCACACCTACTGTAAACATTGGTATAATAAAACGTTAACAATTAAATTCATATTCCATTTCTATTGGCCCTAATATCAGTCCATAAATTAGGGATTATCCGTTGTCTCTTTTGGATTAAGAGCCGAGATGAAAGCACATTGTAGTGGAGAGCATTGGCAGAGCCATCCCTGGTTTCATCAGCAATAAAATGGAACGCATAGAAGCATGTAAGGAACATAACTTCTTACTCTCAGTCCAAGCTAACAGTTTTTAACATACATTATTCAAGTCTTTGGTAGTTTGAAGGACTCCTCAATTGTAATACTGTAGGAACTCGTGATATTTCTGGATTGAGCTGGTTGCATGGAAGTCTATTCCCTGGAGCTTCACGTCTGTTTTCTTCAGATTACTCTCATTTTACGTCAAGAAGTATTTTCACATTTTCAGCTCAAATAAATTATGAGCTGATCCTTTCTATTTTTAAATCTCTCGTGAATTCTGCAGATGTCCCAAGAAAGTGCTACAGAGGTGGGTGCGGACAGCTCAGTACATCACAGGGCTGAGCTCCTTCCCTGCCATCCTGGACCTCTGTATCGGGTGAAGTCAGAGAAAGGCCTGTAAAATGTCCAAAGACTCCTTCCACCCAAGCTGTACACTGAGTGTACAAAACAATAAGAACACCCTCCTAATATTCAGGTGCACCTATGTTGACTCCAATGCTTCCCACAGTTGTGTCAAGTTGTCTGGATGTCCTTTGGGTGGTGGACCATCCTTGATACAAACGGGAAACTGTTGAGCGTGAAAAACCCAGCAGCATTGCAGTTCTAGACTTAAACCGGGGGGGCTACTACCATACCCCATTCAAAAGCACTTTTGTCTTGCCCATTCAGCCTCTGAATGGCACACATTACACAATCCATGTCTCAATTGTCTCAAGGCTTAAAAATCCTTCCTTTATCTCCCCTTCATCTACACTGATTGAAGTGGATTTAACAAGTGACAACAACAAGGGATCATAGCTTTCACCTGGATACACCTGATCAGTCTATGTCATGGAAAGAGGTGCCTGGTTTCACCTGGTCACTCGGTGTCATGGAAAGATATTCCTGGATTCACCTGGTCAGTCTGTGTCATGGTAATAGGTTCCTCGATTCACCTGGTCAGTCTGTGTCATGGTAATAGGTTCCTCGATTCACCTGGTCAGTCTGTCATGGTAATAGGTTCCTCGATTCACCTGGTCAGTCTGTGTCATGGTAATAGGTTCCTGGATTCACCTGGTCAGTCTGTGTCATGGTAATAGGTTCCTGGATTCACCTGGTCAGTCTGTGTCATGGTAATAGGTTCCTGGATTCACCTGGTCAGTCTGTCATGGTAATAGGTTCCTGGATTCACCTGGTCAGTCTGTGTCATGGTAATAGGTTCTTGGATTCACCTGGTCAGTCTGTGTCATGGTAATAGGTTCCTGGATTCACCTGGTCAGTCTGTGTCATGGTAATAGGTTCCTGGATTCACCTGGTCAGTCTGTGTCATGGTAATAGGTTCTTGGATTCACCTGGTCAGTCTGTGTCATGGTAATAGGTTCCTGGATTCACCTGGTCAGTCTGTGTCATGGTAATAGGTTCCTGGATTCACCTGGTCAGTCTGTGTCATGGTAATAGGTTCTTGGATTCACCTGGTCAGTCTGTGTCATGGTAATAGGTTCCTCGATTCACCTGGTCAGTCTGTGTCATGGTAATAGGTTCCTGGATTCACCTGGTCAGTCTGTGTCATGGTAATAGGTTCCTGGATTCACCTGGTCAGTCTGTGTCATGGTAATAGGTTCCTGGATTCACCTGGTCAGTCTGTGTCATGGTAATAGGTTCCTGATTCACCTGGTCAGTCTGTGTCATGGTAATAGGTTCTTGGATTCACCTGGTCAGTCTGTGTCATGGTAATAGGTTCCTGGATTCACCTGGTCAGTCTGTGTCATGGTAATAGGTTCCTGGATTCACCTGGTCAGTGGTATGGTAATAGGTTCTTGGATTCACCTGGTCAGTCTGTGTCATGGTAATAGGTTCCTCGACTCACCTGGTCAGTCTGTGTCATGGTAATAGGTTCCTGGATTCACCTGGTCAGTCTGTGTCATGGTAATAGGTTCCTGGATTCACCTGGTCAGTCTGTGTCATGGTAATAGGTTCCTGGATTCACCTGGTCAGTCTGTGTCATGGTAATAGGTTCCTGGATTCACCTGGTCAGTCTGTGTCATGGTAATAGGTTCCTGGATTTACCTGGTCAGTCTGTGTCATGGTAATAGGTTCCTGGATTCACCTGGTCAGTCTGTGTCATGGTAATAGGTTCCTGGATTCACCTGGTCAGTCTGTGTCATGGTAATAGGTTCCTGGATTCACCTGGTCAGTCTGTGTCATGGTAATAGGTTCCTGGATTCACCTGGTCAGTCTGTGTCATGGAAAGATATTCCTGGATTCACCTGGTCAGTCTGTGTCATGGTAATAGGTTCCTGGATTCACCTGGTCAGTCTGTCATGGTAATAGGTTCCTGGATTCACCTGGTCAGTCTGTCATGGTAATAGGTTCCTGGATTCACCTGGTCAGTCTGTGTCATGGTAATAGGTTCCTGGATTCACCTGGTCAGTCTGTGTCATGGTAATAGGTTCCTGGATTCACCTGGTCAGTCATGGTAATAGGTTCCTGGATTCGCCTGGTCAGTCTGTGTCATGGTAATAGGTTCCTGGATTCACCTGGTCAGTCTGTGTCATGGTAATAGGTTCCTGGATTCACCTGGTCAGTCTGTGTCATGGTAATAGGTTCCTGGATTCACCTGGTCAGTCTGTGTCATGGTAATAGGTTCCTGGATTCACCTGGTCAGTCTGTGTCATGGTAATAGGTTCCTGGATTCACCTGGTCAGTCTGTGTCATGGTAATAGGTTCCTGGATTCACCTGGTCAGTCTGTGTCATGGTAATAGGTTCTTGGATTCACCTGGTCAGTCTGTGTCATGGTAATAGGTTCCTGGATTCACCTGGTCAGTCTGTGTCATGGTAATAGGTTCCTCGATTCACCTGGTCAGTCTGTGTCGTGGTAATAGGTTCCTCGATTCACCTGGTCAGTCTGTGTCATGGTAATAGGTTCCTCGATTCACCTGGTCAGTCTGTGTCATGGTAATAGGTTCCTGGATTCACCTGGTCAGTCTGTCATGGCAAGAGGTGTCCTTAAAGCTACCATATAGCAAACAGACCCAGAGCATCGGCTCTCCACCGAGACAGCTTCTACCTCCAAGCCGTGACTGCTAAATAGCCATCAAATAATTAAATGGTTACCAGGACTATCGGCATTAGCCCTATCTTGCACGGACTCTATGCACACTCACAAGACTATACAGTGCATTCGGAAAGACCGCTTAACTTTTTCCACATTTTGTTCACATCAATCTAAACACAATGCGCAGACCAGCTGGCTGGAGTGTTTACGGACATATTCAATCTCTCTCTATCCCAGGTTGCTGTCCCCACTTGCTTCAAGATGTGCACCATTGTTCCTGTACCCAAGAAAGCAAAGGTAACTGAACTAAATGACTATCGCCCCATAGCACTCACTTCTGTCATCATGAAGTGCTTTGAGAGGCTAGTTAAGGATCATATCACATCTACCTTACCTGACACCCTAGACACACTTCAATGTGTTTAATCTTACCTCATTTGCACACAATGTATATAGACTTTTCTATAGTGTTATTGACTGTACATTTGTTTATTCCATGTGTTACTCTGTGTTGTTGTTTGTGGTGCACTGCTTTGCTTTATCTTGGCCAGGTCGCAGTTGTAAATGAGATCTTGTTTCAACTGGCATACCTGGTTAATTAAATAAAGGGGAAATAAAAATAAATAAAAAATGTAAAAAATAGCTTACCGCCCAATAGATTCACAGGCGTTGCATTCACCAACGCACTGCCGCCCCCAGGGGGCGAAGGTAGGAAACAACACCTCCACTTCGCTGATCCTCAACACAGGGGCCCCACAAGGATGCGTGCTCAGCCACCTCCTGTACTCCCTGTTCACCCATGACTGAGTGGCTCCGCACACCTCCAACTCAATCATCAAGTTTGCAGACGACACAACAGTAGTAGGCCTGATTACCAACAATGACGAGACAGCCTACAGTGAGGAGGTGAGGGCCCTAGGAGTGTGGTGGCAGGAAAATAACCTCTCACTCAATTTCGACAAAACAAAGGAGCTGATCGTGGACTTCAGGAAACAGCAGAGGGAACACCCCCTTATCCACATCGACAGGTCCGCAGTGGAGCAGGTGGAAAGCTTCAAGTTCCTTGGCATACACATCACTGATCATCTGTAATGGTCCACACACACAGACAGTGTGGTTGAGAAGGTGCCTTCTGGCTCTGGTAGCTACTAACAATGGTGGGCAATGGTGGCTGTGGTAGCTACTAACAATGGTGGACATCTTGAAGAAGCGCAATAGCGCCTCCTCAACGTCAGGGGGTTGAATAAATTTGGCTTGGCACCTAAAACCCTCACAAACTGGTATCACCACCTGGTTTGGAAACTGCAATGCCCACAACCACAGGGCTCTCCAGAGTGTGGTGCGGTCTGCTCAACGCATCACCGGGGGCATATTACCTGCCCTCCAGGACACCTACAGCACTCGATGTCACAGGAAAAAGATCATCAAGGACAACAAACACTGAAGCCACTGCCTGTTCACCTCGCTATCATCCAGAAGGCGAGGTCAGTACAGGTGCATCAAAGCTGGGACCGAGACTGACAAACAGCTTCTATCTCAAGGCCATCAGACTGTTAAATAGCCATCACGAGGCGGCTTCTACGTAACAATGCACCTTAGTCTGCTGCCCCGTATACATAGACTTGAAATCACTGGCCACTTTAATAATGGAACACTAGTCACTTTAATAATGTTTACATGTTTTTGCTTTACTCATCTCATATGTATATACTGTATTCTATTCTACTGTATTTAGTCCATGCCACTCCGATATTGCTCATCCGAGTCAGTATATCAATGTATGTTATTGATCTGTCAGTTTCCCTAGCTAATTCCCTACTTTTCACACTGACACTATTAACAGCTCTACAGACTACACTGTCATGGTGCACAGTCAGTACACAACACAATATTGATGATGATGATGAATGGATTCAGATATGTTTGAATGTCCAGACATGTTCACATAATCTCTGACATAAAATACTGCAGTTTAAAACCTCTACAGGATCGGTGTGTGTGTGTCCCCCACCCCCCGCGGGATGATTGAGCTAACGTACGCTAATGTGATTAGCATGACGTTGTAAGTAACAAGAACATTTCCCAGGACATAGACATATCTGATATGGGCAGAAAGATTAAATTCTTGTTACAGTTTTTTTTACAATCGCTAGGACCTATTTCTCAATACTTAGGTCACTTTTTCAAAACTCTTCACACAGTTCTCCTAACCAACTTTCAGCTTAGCACAGCAGTTCATTTCACATTCAAAATGCCCTAAAACACTTCATACGTGTCTCAAATCAACTCATTATTCCCATAACACTAGCAAAGGTTGTCACTCGTAAAACAATGACCTAAACATCACTAACAACAGGTGGACACAATGTTCTTTATAAAACACGAATAACACCTCTCTACTGTTTCGAATTCACTGCAGTATATGTTACAGGAATGTATCAGACATGATTCAAAATGCTTCAATAGGTTTTGTTATTTTTTGTCATTGAGTGATTCCAAAATAGAATCATTTGTACATACACCATCTACCGATACAGATACAGTAGCAATACTAGTCAACCCTGTCTTCTGCATTTGGCCACAGGTTCTCATCCACGTCACATCTTATGTCATCTTGGGCAATACACCTAGGAAAGAATGTTTTGGAGTGCCTGGTCCATCCCTGGCAATCTTCTGCAGATATGTCCAGGCATCATTCATTGCGTCCAGGAGGGACATTTGATCATGTGGATGGTGGTCATAAACCTTCCACCTCCATGAGGAAAATAATTCCTCTATGGGGTTGAGGAATGGAGAGTAAGTTGGGAGGAAAAGTGACACCATCCTGGGATGGGCTGCAAACCACTCTGTGACAGCACGGGAGTGGTGAAATATCACATTGTCCCATACATTTACAAACGTTGGCTGATTTCACCTCACTACAACCCTTTCCTCACCTGACACGACCATTCCATAGAGGTCATCCAGGAATTAAATGAGAAGCCCGGTGTTGTATGGCCCATTTAGCTGTTTGTGTAACAGCAATCAATCGGAGGATATTGCTGCACACATTGTGATGTTGGCACCCCTCTGGCCCGGGACATCCATTGTGGCTCTTTTCCCAATCACATTCCTTCCTCACCGCCGTGTTTTGGCCAAGTTGAAAACAGCCTCATCCACAAAGATGAATATGTGGGGTGTTTGCCTGGCTTCTATCTCCATGACTCTCTCTATTTAGGCTATTGCGGTAGTTTACATTATACCTTAAAACATGCCATTGTGTGCCCTGCCCTGTTTTGTTTTGTTCAAGACCAGTTCTGTATTTTATAGTCATCTTACCTGGACTTATTGGTTCCTGAGTTGCTTGACTCGTTCAGAGTTCCTCTCAAAGGGGACAGTGTACAACTGCTTCATCCTGACTTTATGTTGTTTCAGGACTCTAGAAATAGTTGTTATGGTTACATTGTCTGCCAACACTCGTCCCGAATCTCTGTGAGTTTTATGCCGTTGTTTCTGATGACTATATCAACGATTGCAGTTTCCTGCACAGCAGTGAAAATCCTACCTCTCCCACCTGTAGGAGGTAACCGTTGGGTCCTAAGCAGAAATACAAAAACAATTACAATTACACACAAGTAGGTTTAGAGGCTTTGCTCAATTTACTTCTGTAATGTTTCAGTCAGTTGCCCTTGCAGAATGCACATCTTACCTATTATTTTGCCGGAAATTTCTCAGAATAGATGCCACTGTTGAGCGTTGCGGATTTGGCTGCACTCTCAGACCAGCCTCTCTCATTGATAGACCATGATTTATTACATGATCAATTATAGCAGCTCTAATCTCATCTGAGACTACAGCTCTTGATCTTCCTCTCAGTCTTCTTCCACCACGCGTACGTACTCCTCTCCCTCACAGCCCCTCTTTTTACTCTGTCAGCCACTTCTCTCTCTCTGGCTGGGTCCATGTTCACATTACAGTACAGCATTATTCCTAAGATGTCCCCTTTTGTATAGATGGTAATGTAATTCAAAGACTAACACCTGGGTAGGTGTTCAGCTACAATGGGAATCAACTGTGGTTGCTCTAATTGTTTTGATAGTATTTCATTTTTTAGATTTGGAATATATATTTATTTCTTATTCAATTTTGTGTTATGTTAGGTTTTGAACTTAAGTTTAACAGTTTTGAAAAGAGTATGTAAACATGTGCAAATTGGCCTGTAGGTACATAGAGTTTGGTGGTGGTTGTGTCTGAGTGAGAAAAGAGTATGTAAACATGTGTAAATTGGCCTGTAGGTACATAGAGTTTGGTGGTGGTTGTGTCTGAGTGAGTAAATAATTCACAAAATGTGAAGGATGTAGTCATTGAATGCATTTTGTGCCAAAGCAATGAAACATTATCCACAGTTTAACCCACATAGACTGCTGTTGTGCTCACTGTGTGAAGAGTTTTGAAAAAGTGACCTAAGTATTGAGGAATGGGTCCTAGCGATTGTAAAAAAAACTGTAATCTACCTGCACTGTCCAATGTACATTAGCTATTACAGTGAAAGGATACAATGCTATTGTTTGAGGAGAGTGCACAGTTATGTACTTGAAAATGTATCAATAAACCAATTAGGCACATTTGGGCAGACTTGATACAACATTTTGAACAGTAATGCAATGGTTCATTGGATCAGTCTAAAACTTTGCACGTGCACTGCTGCCATCTAGTGGCCATAATCTAAATTGCGTCTGAAATGTAATAATACATTGTGGCCTTTCTCTTGCATTTCAAAGATGATAAAAAATAATTAATTTCACATTTACACAAACTTCAAAGTGTTTCCTTTCAAATCGTATCAATAATATGCATGTCCTTGCTTCAGGTCCTGAGCTACAGGCAGTTAGATTTGGGTATGTTTTTTTAGATGAAAATTGGAAAAAAGGGTACGAGGTAAGACCATCCGTATAACATACTATGTGCCAGTGAAACTGAATATCATGCACTCAGAAATGTAATGTCTATGCTGGAGGTGTAAAACAAAAAAGGGGACATATTGCCTACATTATGTTATGCTCTTGTGAAGGCTGGCTGAATTCTGGCAAAGAGTATGTTCTTTTATCTCAGCATGTCTACAGATTCTCCCTTCTCCCTGTTTTGGTTTGTTTGTAAGTGTTGATACTGGAGACTGTTACAGTATCAGAAGAACCATTGTAACCTAGCATTTATAGCAGCTAGGTTGGTTAGAAGGTTGATTATCCTCCATACAATGTCACAATGGATGGCAGAAATGTCAAGTTATGTATCACTAGATTTGATTTATTACAGGATTAAGGGTATACTGTGAAACTTTCTTAAAGTCTGGGTGGCTTACATGGAAGAGCCCTACTGCTTGACAAAAGGGCTCTGTATTGAAAACATTTTTTTTTTGTGAGTAATCGCAAATATATAGTTTTTTTCATGGCACACAAGACACCTGTGTAATTTGTGCCTGTCTCAGTGCACCAATCCATTGAGGAAGAAGCAGAGATGCCACGGTCCAAGAATATGGGGATTGTGACACAAGGCATATCTCTACAATGAGATCTTTCCTGCCATTTTGTGGGTATTCGGTGTTTCATAACTTCATTGTGTGCATTATTTGTTTTGTCTATCAATTCCCCATTACTTACATCACCAGTAGAAACCTACATTTACCGTTAATACCCATCCTTTATCATCTGCAATATTTGTTTGGTTATGGTAATTTACCACATACTACTACTACATAATACTACATAATGGTACTACTCCATACCACTACTACATACTATTACTACATACTACTACTACTACATACTACTACATAATACTACTACACAATACTGCATACTACCACATAATACTACAACATACTATTATATACTATTAGATACAACTACTACACGCTACTACATACTACTGCATACTACTTACTACACACTACTACATACTATTTCATAATACTACTACTACATACTATTAGATACTATTACTACTACATACGATTAGATACTATTACATAATACTACTACACACTACTACATAATAAACTCAGCAAAAAAAGAAACGTCCATTTTTCAGGACCCTGTCTTTCACAGATAATTTGTAAAAATACAAATTACTTCACAGATCTTCATTGTAAAGGGTTTAAACACTGTTTCCCATGCTTTTTCAATGATCCATCAACAATGAATGAACATGCACCTGTGGAACGGTCGTTAAGACACAAATAGTTTACAGACGGTAGGCAATTAAGGTCACAGTTATGAAAACGTAGGACACTAAAGAGACCTTTCTACTGACCCTACAATAAAAATTTAAAAAGATGCCCAGGGTCCCTGCTCATCTGTGTGAACGTGCCTTAGACATGCTCCAAGGAGGCATGAGGACTGCAGATGTGGCCAGGGCAATAAATTGCAATGTCCGTACTGTGAGACGCCTAAGACAGCGCTACAGGGAGACAGGACGGACAGCTGATCGTCCTCGCAGTGGCAGACCACATGTAACAACACCTGCACAGGATCGGTACATCTGAACATCACACCTGTGGGACATGCACAGGATTGCAACAACAACTGCCCGAGTTACACCAGGAACGCACAATCCCTCCATCAGCGCTCAGACTGTCCGCAATAGCCTGAGAGAGGCTGGACTGAAGGCTTGTAGGCCTGTTGTAAGGCAGTCATCACGGGCAACAACGTTGCCTATGGGCACAAACCCACCGTCGCTGGACCAGACAGGGTTGGCAAAAAGTGCTCTTCACTGACGAGTCACGGTTTTGTCTCACCAGGGGTGATGGTCGGATTTGCGTTTACCATCGAAGGAATGAGCGTTACACTGAGGCCTGTACTCCGGAGCGGGATCGATTTGGAGGTGGAGGGTCCGTCATGGTCTGGGGCAGTGTGTCACAGCATCATCGAACTGAGCTTGTTGTCATTGCAGACAATCTCAACGTTGTGGGTTACGGGGAAGACATCCTCCTCCTGACAGGCTCATCCTGACATGACCCTCCAGCATGACAATCACTCGTTCTGTGAGTGATTTCCTGCAAGACAGGAATGGCAGTGTTCTGCCATGGACAAAGAAGAGCTCGGATCTCAATCCCATTGAGCACGTCTGGGACCTGTTGGATCGGAGGGTGAGGGCTAGGGACATTCCCCCAGAAACGGGAACTTGCAGGTGCCTTGGTGGAAGAACATCTCAAAGCAAGAACTGGCAAATCTGATGCAGTCCATGAGGAGGAGATGCACTACAGTACTTAATGCAGCTGGTGGCCACACCAGATAATGACTGTTACTTTTGATTTTTACCCCCCCCTCTGTTCAGGGACACATTATTCCATTTCTGTTTGTCACTTGTTCAGTTTCTGTAAACGTGTTCAGTTTATGTCTTAGTTGCTGAATGTTGTTATGTTCATACAAATATTTACACATGCTAAGTTTGCTGAAAATAAACGCAGTTGACAGTGAGAGGATGTTTATTTTTTTTGCTGAGTTTACTACTACTACCTACTACTACATAATACTACTACATGCTATTAGATACTAATACTACACACTACTGCATATTACTACATACTACTACTACACACTACTACATACTGCTGTACTACTACATAATACTACATACTACTTCTACAGTACATACTACATAATACTATGCTTTAATTGAAGCCTTCATAAACACTTTATAAGGCATAAATTCTTCAGAACTCATCAGCATGTCATACTGTATGAACTGTGGCAAAGCACCCTGTGTAATGATATCACATTTTTATGCAGTATGGCTTTGCTTATTTATAACAACATCATGTGAAGCACTTATGTAGTGCTCATAAAGACTTCATGAATGACATATACAGCCTGAAATTGTATAAATTGTAGTTCATTCAAGTATGACCATTTTTTTTGCCATTTCCCCTCAGTAGTATGGGAACAGTACTTGAACAATTAATAATGTTTCCAAAATACTCTTACGTCATTGTTACAGAAATACTCTCAGGTCATTGTTACAAAAATACTCTTAGGTCATTGCTACAGAAATACCCTTAGGTCATTGTAACGGCGTTCTTCGTTTGTCGAAAGAGAGTCGGACCGAAATGCAGCGTAGTGGTTACTCATGTCTTTAATGAACAAAGATTGTGATACATGAAATAACTATTACATATACAAAAAACAACAAACGGAACGTGAAACCTATTACAGCCTATCTGGTGAAACTACACAGAGACAGGAACAATCACCCACGAAATACAAAGCGAAACCAGGTTACCTAAATACGGTTCCCAATCAGAGACAACGAGAATCACCTGTTTCTGATTGAGAACCGCCTCAGGCAGCCAAGCCTATACAACGCCCCTAATCAGCCGCGATCCCAAATACTACAAACCCCAATACGAACATACAATATAACATAAACCCATGTCACACCCTGGCCTGATCAAATAATTAAAGAAAACACAAAAGACTAAGACCAAGGCGTGACAGAACCCCCCACCCCCCTAAGGTGCGGACTCCCGGACGCACCTCAAAACCATAGGGAGGGTCCAGGTGGGCGTCTGTCCATGGTGGCGGTTCCGGCTCGGGACGTGGACCCCACTCCATTAAAGTCATAGTTCCTCCCCTTCGCGTCCTGGGATAATCCACCCTCGCCGCCGACCATGGCCTAATAGTCCTCACCCAGAAACCCACTGAACTGAGGAGCAGCTCGTGACTGAGGGGCAGCACGGGACTGAGGGGCAGCTCGGGACTGAGGGACAGCTCGGGACTGAGGGGCAGCTCATAACTGAGGCAGCTCGGGACTGAGGGGAAGCTAGGGACTGAGGGGCAGCTCGGAACTGAGGGGCAGCCCGGAACTGAGGGGCAGCCCGGAACTGAGGGGCAGCCCGGAACTGAGGGGAAGCCCGGAACTGAGGGGCAGCCCGGAACTGAGGGGAAACCCAGTACTGAGAGAAAGCCCAGTACTGAGAGGAAGCCCAGTACTGAGAGGAAGCCCAGTACTGAGATGAAGCTCAGGCAGGTAGTAGGCTCCGGTAGATCCTGGCTGGCTGGCGGATCTGGAAGATTCTGGTTGACTAGCAGATCTGGAAGAGACTGGTTGACTGGCAGATCTGGAAGAGACTGGTTGACTGGCAGATCTGGAAGAGACTGGTTGACTGGCAGATCTGAAAGAGACTGGTTGACTGGCAGATCTGAAAGAGACTGGTTGACTGGCAGATCTGGAAGAGACTGGTTGACTGGCAGATCTGGAAGAATCTGGTTGACTGGCAGATCTAGAAGATCATGGCTGACTGGCGGATCTAGCTGCTCTATGCAGACTGACAGCTCCTTGCAGACTGGCAGCTCCTGGCCGACTGGCAGATCCTGGCCGACTGGCACTTCTGGCGGATCCTGGCTGACTGGCACTTCTGGCGGATCCTGGCAGACTGGTGGATCCAGGCTGACTGGTGGATCTAACTGATCCTGACAGACTGGCGGCGCTGGGCAGACTGGCGGCGCTGGGCAGACTGGCGGTGCTGGGCAGACTGGCGGTGCTGGGCAGACTGGCGGCGCTGGGCAGACTGGCGGCGCTGGGCAGGCGGGAGACTCCGGCAGCGCAGTAGAGGAGAAAGGCTCTGGCTGCGCTAAACAGGCGGGAGACTCCAGCAGCGCAGGAGAGGAGAAAAGCGCTGGCTGCGCTGAACAGGCGAGGCGCACTGAAGGCCTGGTGCGTGGTGCTGGAACTGGTGGTACTGGATCGAGGACACGCACAGGCAGCCTGGTGCGTGGAGCTGCTACCGGAGGACTGGAGTGTGGAGGTGGCACAGGATGGGCTAGACCGTGAAGGCGTACTGGAGATCTTGAGAGCAGTGTTGGCACAGGACGTGCAAGGCTAGGGATGTGCACAGGAGACTTAGTGCGTGAGGCTGGCACATTTTTCACCAGCCGACTAACACGCACCTCAGGACGAGTATGGAGTGCTGACCCAGGTGCCATCAAATCCCCGACACGCTCCGTCGGACGAATCTTGTACCTAAAGCACCAAGCTAGCAACTCCCTCATTACTCTCTCCTCCACTTTCCCCATTAACTCCTTCACAGTCTCTGCTTCGCTCACCTCTAACACCGGCTCTGGTTCTGGTTTCCTCCTTGGCTCCTCACGATAAACAAGGAGAGTTGGCTCAGGTCTATCTCCTGACTCAGCCATACTCTCCCTGAGCCCCCCCCCAAATACATTTTTGGGGATGGTTCTCAGGCTTCCATCCGCTACGCCGTGCTGCCTCCTCATATCAGCGCCTCTCAGCTTTCGCCGCCTCCAGTTCTTCCTTGGGGCGGCGATATTCTCCAGGCTGAGCCCAGGGTCCTTTACTGTCCAGTTCTTCCTCCCATGTCCATTTCTCCAGGTGGTGCAGCCTCTCCCACTGCAGCTGCTCTTCACGATTAACAGGGAGAGTAGGCTCAGGTCTGACTCCTGACTCTGCTACTCTCTCCCTGAGCCCCCCCCCAATAAATATTTGGGGGTTACTTTCGGTTTTCGCTCTGCGCCGACGTGTCTTTCTTTTTGACTCCATTCGCCTATAGCCCTCTTCGCATTGCTCCAGCGAATCCCAGGCGGGCTCCGGTACTCTCTCTGGGTCGGCCGCCCACCTGTCGATTTCTTCCCACGTCGTATACTCCATGCCTCTGCTGTCCATTACGTCCTCCCTTCGCTGCTGCCTGTTAACACGCTGCTCAGTCCGTGTGTGGTGGGTGATTCTGTAACGGCGTTCTTCGTTTGTCGAAAGAGAGTCGGACCGAAATGCAGCGTAGTGGTTACTCATGTCTTTAATGAACAAAGATCGTGATACATTAAATAACTATTACATATACAAAAAACAACAAACGGAACGTGAAACCTATTACAGCCTATCTGGTGAAACTACACAGAGACAGGAACAATCACCCACGAAATACAAAGCGAAAGGCTACCTAAATACGGTTCCCAATCAGAGACAATGAGAATCACCTGACTCTGATTGAGAACCGCCTCAGGCAGCCAAGCCTATACAACACCCCTAATCAGCCGCGATCCCAAATACTACAAACCCCAATACGAACATACAATATAACATAAACCCATGTCACACCCTGGCCTGATCAAATAATTAAAGAAAACACAAAATACTAAGACCAAGGCGTG
The DNA here is from genome assembly GCF_023373465.1 of Oncorhynchus keta. Classification (NCBI taxonomy): domain Eukaryota; kingdom Metazoa; phylum Chordata; class Actinopteri; order Salmoniformes; family Salmonidae; genus Oncorhynchus; species Oncorhynchus keta. The sequence goes on along the minus strand of NC_068434.1, from coordinate 10,891,370 downwards.
ACAGTCATTGTTACAAAAATACTCTTATGTCATTGTTACAAAAATACTCTTAGGTCATTGCTACAGAAATACCCTTAGGTCATTGTTACAAAAATACTCTTATGTCATTGTTACTGAAATACTCTTATGTCATTGTTACAAAAATACTCTTAGGCGTTTGTTACAGAAATACTCTTATGTCATTGTTACAAAAATACTCTTAGGTCATTGCTACAGAAATACCCTTAGGTCATTGTTACAAAAATACTCTTAGGCGTTTGTTACAGAAATACTCTTAGGTCATTGTTACAGAAATACTTTTAGGCGTTTGTTACAGAAATACTCTTAGGTCATTGTTACAGAAATACTCTTAGGTCATTGTTACAAAAATACTCTTAGGTCATTGTTACAGAAATACTCTCAGGTCATTGTTACAAAAATAATCTAAAGTGAGTGTTAGAGAAATACTTGTAGGACAATGTTACAGGAATACTCTGAGCACAATGAAAATCAGATTCCCTCACAGCCTCACCAATAACAGTGTGTCTCTGAACATGCTGCATAATTGATATATATTCTAAAATACACCAGTAGCGAGCACAAGGCAGCTATTTAAAAATGTGTGTGTGTGTGTGTGTCATAGTGACAGCAATTCAACGTAAATTAAATTATATTATTGTATATTATTGAATAATGTAATAATCTCAATTTGGACATTTCTGAGTGGCTACAGGCAGCATAACCTGACTAGAATCGTTCATTCATCATTTATTAATTAACTAACACATTATTACAGAGTCACAAAATGTACTGTAGTGTCCTGCAGTTTGAGCTAAACCAGGGTCATAATCACACTGTTTCATTGGAGATCATTCAACCATCATAAAAGGGGTTGGCTTTTATCATCAGTGTTTATCAGCATATAAACTTCAGTTACCAGGAAAAACCAATACACATTATTTCATCACTCTAATGGCAAAGCCTTTTTCGTGAATGTCTGAACATATTTCTGGGTTTTGGGGATACATGTCTGCTCCTATCTTTAGCTAGCGTCCCAGATCTCCTTTTCCAGAAAGACTGCATTAGCATACTCCCTGTCGTGGATTTAAATGAATATAGAATTTGGTGTAAGGCGCATCGGAATGAAAGGAGTTTCTACTGTTGTTAAATTCAAGCGATAAAGTGGTCAAGTGCACCATTTGGAAGAAGGGTGGAGAATTAGGTCACAGATGCAGTGGAAATTAGACTAGATTGTGGATCCCCGCATGAACAGCTAACTGGCCTGTCTGGCCCAGGGCATGGAGGAACGCCATAGATTTGTAGCACTGATATTATTGGTAACACCCAGCAGGGGAGAAACCAGGTCAAAAGGGGAATGTTGGGATGCGATGTGGCGTGACATTGCAGATTCACAAAGTAATCGCCCAGCTATTGATTCAAATCAAATGTAACCTCTATGTCTACTATTCAATGGCATTTTGGGGATGTGAAATCATGCTCCCTTCTCTGCTGGAGCGCCCTTTTGATCTCATTCAAGAAAGTAGCTGCTGCAATCTGTTAATGGACATGTGTGTGATGTGCACCCGGCTCCATACTTGGCCCAAAGCCTGTTTTTCGCATGGACAGCGCCATTGAGGGCTTTCACCGTTTTGAAGTAGTAATCTGGATGGGACTTTCTATGGGTTAAGGAAGGATCAAAGAGCAAACACTACATAACTCCAGGTGGCAGTAAATCACCAACTTTGGCTTTCTACCTGTTCAGACCACAGGTATAAAGCCAGATTTGATTTGGAGATCCATCCTGGCATGTCAACACAGCTCTCTGAAAAAAAAATGTATATATTTTTGCAACCCAATAGAAACAAGTGAAGTCACAGTGCACGACAACAAACTGTAGGGCGATGCTCAAGTTGCTCAAGTGTGTCATTCATCACAGGGATGTCGAAAGACTCATCCAAAGGGAATTCAAATAAACAACTCATAACACGCATCCAAAGTAATAAACGGTCAGATTTTTCCAAGCCATCAATATGTCAAGAAATTATCCAACGGAGGCAGTTCCTGCTGTGATTCTTGTACTGTTCTCCTCTTTCACAGAAGGAGCGGTCAAGAGGTGAAGGAAGGACGAGGTGAGACTCAAGCAGCTTCAAGTTCGTCAACAGAAAAGTGTGTGTGTATGGTGTGTAGGGGGGGTTGTTCTTCTATCCTTGTGGGGACATAAAATCTCCAAAAGTCCCCAAAAGAATAGTAGAACAAAGAAAATGTTCCCTTGTACGGATTACCCACTTTCCCCATGAGGACAAAGGCTATGTCATGCTTAATGGTTAGGGTTAGAATTAGGGTTAGGGTAGGAGGTTTAGGAGTTATGGTAGGGTATGGGTTAAGGAAAAGAGGATTTGGAATGGAAATATATTTTAGGTTCCCACGACGATAGAAGAACAAAAATGAATGTGTTTGTGTCAAACCAACATTTTCTTTCACTGACTATTTGTGGAGGCAATTTTGTAAAATAGTCCACTTCAAGCCAGTCATTTTATTCTTAGCAGTCAGAAGGGGAGCAATTATTCAAAGATTTGCAGTAGGCCATAGACAAAATATATGATTACAAAATATATATAATGACATCAAAGGAACATCAAAAGGAACATGGTAAAAAACCATCATCTTCACAAAAAGAGGGAACTTAAAAGCTGTGGCAATGTCTTCATTGATTTCTGTGGAATGCAGTAGTTACCATAGCACAGTTCAAATAAAATGGGAAAATATTAGCTAGATAACGGCTACCTGTTTCAACTTCATTGAAATCAATCACATTTATTATTTCAAATATCTATCATTAGCAATGTTCTCTGGACATTGAGTATTATTTTATGTTTTAAATCAAACATTAACATTTTAGCAACAAAAACCTTCCCACAATCAGACAAAATATCAACACAGAACACTGTCAGAATGTTCTTGGTGGTGAACTTCTTATTGCAGTAAGCCTAGGCCTGAGATGACATGGTAACTAAATGTACTTTCAGTATTTGCGATTTCAAATACACACAACTGGGGAAATTAATTTGGTTCAAAACAGAAGCGACAACACAACTGAAACGCTGACATGTGCAGTACATAATATCAAATGAAGAGGGTGATAGTGTTTTCCACACATTATTTTGGTTGACTTATACCAGGGTTTCCCCAAAACTCGGACCTCGGAACCCCAAAGGGGGCACGTTTTGGTTTTTGCACTAGAACTACACAGCTGATTCAAATAATCAGCTAATCATCAAGCTTTGATCATTTGAATCAGCTGTGTAGTGTTAACTAAATGTGCACCTCTTGGGGTCCCGAGGACCAAGTTTGGGAAACACTGGGGACTTGTATATTTTTCTTTGCAATAACGATAGTGTCCATCTGGCATATTTCTTTGCTGTAGAGAAAAAGCAGAGAGACATGGATACTGAAAGAGGAAAATGTCCTGATATCCAGACAGGGGAAAGAAAGAAACACCTAGACACTCGGCTGATCTTCATCACCTTCCAGCAGGGGAGGCTGCTGAGGGGAGAACGGCTCGTAATAATGGCCGGAACGGAGTAAATGGAATGGAAACCTTGTCTTTGTTGTATTTGATTCCATTCCACTGATTCCGCTCCAGTCATTACCACGAGCCCGTCCTCCCCAATTAAGGTGCCACCAAACACTAGCAACCTGCAAACAACTCACATGAATTGAAGTCAAAAACACTGTCGTCTATGGACTTGTTGATACAGACACCACAACACAACAATCACAATAACATGACTCTGTGTGCCAAGAGCAGGCTTAAAAAATACAACTAAAAAAAGGTTATTTTTCTACAAACATCATGTCACTTTATCAAAAACATCATTCATTACTACATATTTTGGTTCTCCAAATCATCCAATAAGGATGTAGAAAAAAATATCTGGATATCGTCGAAACCATCCCATGAAATTGTCCTTCGGATGTCAAAGTTGCAACCTTACATTTCAGGAGGTTCTAGCAAGGTCTCTCCAGTCTCGTTGCACTTGTGTTATTGGGTCCTTGGGTGAACGTGTCTTGCTGCTGAGTCGGCAGAAAGCCCAAGGCTCGTATTCACAAAGCATCTCAGTGTAGAAGTGCTGATATAGGATCAGGTCCCCCTGTCCATGCTTTCTCATCTAAAAGGCTAAACTGATTCTAGATCAGCACTCCTACTCTGAGATGCTTAATGATATGGGCCCTGGACACACAGGACTTTTAGTTGGTACAAGTGTTGATGTTCTTGCCATCGGCAGCGTCCTCCACTAGGGAGAGGTGGTAGTCGGTGGACAAGGTGAAGTGTGAGACGCAGCCCACCAGACCTCCACTGTACTGCCGGTTAGTGTGCAGAGCAATCTCCTTCATCCCCCCTAGGCAGAGCAGAGACATCAGGTATTAAAGTTCTAATCCTACTCATCTTCATCATCACCATAATTACAATATGGCATTTCTGACCCTCATTTTCTTTGTCATCATCGTCATCACCATCATAACAATTATCATCATAACAATTATCATCACAGTCATAACCATTATCATCACAGTCATAACCATTATCATCACAGTCATAACCGTTATCATCACAGTCATAACCATTATCATCACAGTCATAACCATTATCATCACAGTCATAACCATTATCATCACAGTCATAACCATTATCATCACAGTCATAACCATTATCATCACAGTCATAACCATTATCATCACAGTCATAACTATTATCATCACAGTCATAACTATTATCATTGCTGTTATTGCTATCTTAATCATCATCATCATCATATCATGATCAACATAGGTTGTACTAGCTTACATTTAGTCTTCCAGAAATCAGACAGACAGTGGAACCGCCAGACAGACAGACATTGGAACTGAGGAATTGCCAGACAGACAGACAGACAGACAGACAGACAGACAGACAGACAGACAGACAGACATTGGAACTGAGGAACCGCCAGACAGACAGACAGAAATTGGAACTACCAGACATACATTGGAACTGAGGAACCGCCAGACAGACAGACATTGGAACTGAGGAACCGCCAGACAGACAGACAGACAGACAGACAGACAGACAGACAGACAGACAGGCAGACAGACAGACAGACAGACAGACAGACAGACAGACAGACAGACAGACAGACAGACATGGAACTGAGGAACCGCCAGACAGACAGACAGAAATTGGAACTACCAGACAGATATTGGAACTGAGGAACCGCCAGACAGACAGACATTGGAACTGGGGAACCGCCAGACAGACAGACAGACAGACAGACAGACAGACAGACAGACAGACAGACATTGGAACTACCAGACAGACATTGGAACTGAAGAACCGCCTGAACGGAGGATGCAATGAGAATCCAGGAGACTATCCATGGAATGAATAGTCTGAAATCTGTCTTCCGCATTTAACCCAACCCCTCTAAATCAGAGAGTCGCAGGATGCTGCCTTAAATCGACATCCACGGCGCCCGGGGAACAGTAGGTTAACTGCCTTGCTCATGGGCAGAACGACAGATTTCTACCTTGTCAGCTCGGGGATTCGATATAGAAACCTTTGGGTTACTGGCCCAACGCTCCAACCCGCCAGGCTACCTGCCGTGGTTGCACCTACTTCACTGCTCAGTCACTATTAACGGGGACTCGTGATGATTTAGTGTAAACTACACAATAGTTTCTTAAAAATACGATGACATTGTACTTTGGATGAAATCTGAATCAGCGGCAATTGAGAATGGAGTTAGTGGAACTGTCAGCCAGGGAGTCACGGAACTTTCAGAGGTGGAGTGACGCAATGTGCAACCCCACGAATAATATAGGTGACTAAATAGCTGTGGTGGTGACATACCGACATACAAGACACCGTTGACGTTCAGCTGTCTCATCTTCCCAGGTGACCTGCCAGTCTGGGCCCCATAGTCATCCACTGTCAGCTTCCCAGTCTGGCCGTCCCTGAAGAACACACAACAACAGGAAGGACACACAACAACAGGAAGGACGCACAACGGAATGACACACAAGGAAAGGGAGGGGAGGGAGATGAATGGATGAGAGGATCCAGATAGAAAGAGAGTAATTACTTCTTTCATCTTTCTACTCCCCCCCTGACACTCATATAATGGATGCTAGCTCAATAAAATGGAGCTAAGCAGGTCATGAGAGAATCAATCAATTTGGACCCTAAGTCTGGATGTATTCTACATGAAGTTACATAAAGCTGTCCATTGATGGGGTCTTGGTGTACAATACATGTACATTTACTGTCATTCCTGTCATTTACTGTCATTCCTGTCATTTACTGTCAATCCTGTCATTTACTGTCAATCCTGTCATTTACTGTCATTCCTCAAGTATTTTTTGTGGCCCATGAAGCCGCTCTACACTGGCCTAGAGACTGCATTGAGATACGCACACACATCAAGGCAGAGAAACACACACATGCGGGGTTAAACATAAATACACACACAGTTTTATATCTATTTCCCAGACTTGTCTAAAGAAGTCCAATTGAAGCAATGAAACAGACCTCCAAATTCTTCCCAAATGTCTTAGACACTGCCTGATTCCATACGCACAAAACGTTACAACAGATACCAGATCAAATGGGAGATTAATCTACAATGTCAAACAAGTTTGCCACCTGCAATAAGACACATTATGTTGTATTCCCAGAAACCCTAGTAGAATGTAATGCATTTTTCTTCTTTTAATTTCCAAGTGAGAAAGGCATTGAAAAGCACCTGACAGCCTTCACTCTGTGCCACCTTCCATCGCTGAAGGTTCCGTTGACAATCACATTGGCCACACCACTGCCCAGGTTATAGCTACAGACACAGGAAGACAACATGAATGAATGAACTACTGCTACAACCAGGAATGAAACGATGCCCATTCAACAAGGCTCAACTCAAAGGGTTGGTTTCCCAGACGCTGATTATGCCCAGTCCTGGACCAACAAAATGGTGTACGGAGCCTACTTTTTAGTCTAAGAGCTAGTTTTAAGGCTTAAGCTGGGATTCATCTTTTTCGTGCTATGCGCCTTTTAAAGGCAATGTTCTCGCATTTGTGGAGAACGCATTCACGGGGAACGCTGCACATGTAAATCTCTAATCGGAAATGACATTTAAATGCAAATTTCCCTATATTGCGGATCTAACGCGAATCGCAATAAATCTGTATCCAGGAAACTGTCCCAAAGATACGGAAAGAAAAGGCTGGGCAATGTTTTTACCAGCCTGGTCCCAGACCTGTGCTGTCTTACCACAGCATGACCAGAGGAGGCTTTTCTTCTGCAGGAAGCATTAGGGAAAGGGAAGGTGTGGACTAGAGGTCGATAGATTCTGATTTTTCAACACCGATACCGATTATTGGAGGACCCAAAAAAAAGCAGATACCGATTAATCGGACGATTTTTATATATATATTTGTAATAATGACAATTACAACAATACTGAATGAACAATTATTTTTACTTAATATAATACATAAATAAAAATAAATTTAGTCTCATATAAATAATGAAACATGTTCAATCTGGTTTAAATAATGCAAAAACACAGTGTTGGAGAAGAAAGTAAAAGTGCAATATGTGCCATGTAAAAAAGCTAACGTTTACGTTCCTTGCTCAGAACATGAGAACATATGAAAGCTGGTGGTTCCTTTTAACATGAGTCTTCAGTATTCCCAGGTAAGAAGTTTTAGGTTGTAGTTATTATAGGAATTATAGGACGAATCTCTCTATACCATTTGTATTTCATATACCCCTTTGACTATTGGATGTCCTTACAGGCACTATAGTATTTGCCAGCCTAATCTCGGGAGGTGATAGGCTTGAAGTCATAAACAGCACTGTGCTTCAAACATTGCGAAGAGCTGCTAGCAAACGCAGGAAAGTACTGTTTGAATGAATGCTTACAAGCCTGCTGCTGCCTACCACCGCCCAGTCAGACTGCTCTATCAAATATCAAATCCTAGACTTAATTATAATATAATAAACACACAGAAATATGAGCCTTTGGTAATTCATATGGTCAAATCCTGAAATTATCATTTAGAAAAAAAAATGTTTATTCTTTCATTGAAATACAGCACCATTCGTCTCCTTGTGAAGTGCAATGTAATCGGCCATAATCGGCATCCAAAAATGCAGATTACCGATTGTTATGAAAACTTGAAATTAGCCCTAATTAATCGGCCATGCCGATTAACCAGTCAACCTCTAGTGTGGACTCGAGGGGTGTGTAACGTCAGGGGTTCATCATTAGGGAAAGTGTGGACTCGAGGGGTGTGTAACGTCAGGGGTTCATCATTAGGGAAAGGGGAGGTGTGGACTCGAGGGGTGTGTGAAGTCAGGGGTTCATCATTGGGGAAAGTGTGGACTCGAGGGGTGTGTAACGTCAGGGGTTTACCATTAGGGAAAGTGTGGACTCGAGGGGTGTGTAACGTCAGGGGTTCACCATTAGGGAAAGGGGAGGTGTGGACTCGAGGGGTGTGTGAGGTCAGGGGTTCATCATTGGGGAAAGTGTGGACTCGAGGGGTGTGTAACGTCAGGGGTTTACCATTAGGGAAAGTGTGGACTCGAGGGGTGTGTAACGTCAGGGGTTTATCATTAGGGAAAGTGTGGACTCGAGGGGTGTGTAACGTCAGGGGTTTTACCATTAGGGAAAGTGTGGACTCGAGGGGTGTGTAACGTCAGGGGTTTATCATTAGGGAAAGTGTGGACTCGAGGGGTGTGTGAAGTCAGGGGTTCATCATTAGGGAAAGGGGAGGTGTGGACTCGAGGGGTGTGTAACATCAGGGGTTTACCATTAGGGAAAGGGGAGGTGTGGACTCGAGGGTGTGTGAGGTCAGGGGTTCACCATTAGGGAAAGTGTGGACTCGAGGGGTGTGTGAGGTCAGGGGTTCATCATTAGGGAAAGTGTGGACTCGAGGGGTGTGTAACGTCAGGGGTTTATCATTAGGGAAAGTGTGGACTCGAGGGGTGTGTGAGGTCAGGGGTTCATCATTAGGGAAAGTGTGGACTCGAGGGGTGTGTAACGTCAGGGGTTTATCATTAGGGAAAGTGTGGACTCGAGGGGTGTGTAACGTCAGGGGTTTACCATTAGGGAAAGGGGAGGTGTGGACTCGAGGGGTGTGTAACGTCAGGGGTTTACCATTAGGGAAAGGGGAGGTGTGGACTCGAGGGGTGTGTAACGTCAGGGGTTTACCATTAGGGAAAGTGTGGACTCGAGGGGTGTGTAACGTCAGGGGTTTATCATTAGGGGAAAGGGAAGGTGTGGTCGAGGGGTGTGAGGTCAGGGGTTCACCATTAGGGGAAAGGGAAGGTGTGGTCGAGGGGTGTGTGAGGTCAGGGGTTCACCATTAGGGGAAAGGGAAGGTGTGGTCGAGGGGTGTGTGAGGTCAGGGGTTCACCATTAGGGGAAAGGGAAGGTGTGGTCGAGGGGTGTGTGAGGTCAGGGGTTCATCATTAGGGAAAGGGGAGGTGTGGACTCGAGTCATGTGTAACGTCAGGGGTTCATCATTAGGGAAAAGGAAGGTGGGGTCGAGGGGTGTGTGAGGTCAGGGGTTCATAATTAGGGAAAAGGGAAGGTGTGGTCGAGGGGTGTGTAACGTCAGGGGTTCATCATTAGAGGAAAGGGAAGGTGTGGTCGAGGGGTGTGTGAGGTCAGGGGTTCACCATTAGGGGAAAGGGAAGGTGTGGTCGAGGGGTGTGTGAGGTCAGGGGTTCATCATTAGGGAAAGGGAATGTGTGGACTCGAGTCATGTGTAACGTCAGGGGAAAGGGAAGGTGTGGTCGAGGGGTGTGTGAGGTCAGGGGTTCATCATTAGGGAAAGGGAAGGTGTGGTCGAGGGGTGTGTGAGGTCAGGGGTTCACCATTAGGGGAAAGGGAAGGTGTGGTCGAGGGGTGTGTAACGTCAGGGGTTCACCTAAAAATGAGTGCTCCGTCCTGCAGTCCTAAAGACAGGAAGTCACTGTTGGGCCTCACTTGGCTGTCGCCTCGCCATAGCAACAGACCATCCTTCGCCGTGCTCTTAAAGCGCATAAACATGTTGGTCCTGACGCCCGAAACCCTGGGGTGGGAAACACACAGGATATATCAGCACAGAGTGACACACAGGATATATCAGAACAGAGTGGAACACAGGATATGTCAGAACAGAGTGGCACACAGGATATGTCAGCACAGAGTGACACACAGGATATATCAGAACAGAGTGGCACACAGGATATGTCAGCACAGAGTGGCACACAGGATATGTCAGAACAGAGTGGCACACAGGATATATCAGAACAGAGTGGCACACAGGATATATCAGAACAGAGTGGCACACAGGATATATCAGAACAGAGTGGCACACAGGATATATCAGAACAGAGTGGCACACAGGATATATCAGAACAGAGTGGCACACAGGATATGTCAGAACAGAGTGGCACACAGGATATATCAGCACAGAGTGACACACAGGATATGTCAGAACAGAGTGGCACACAGGATATGTCAGAACAGAGTGACACACAGGATATGTCAGAACAGAGTGGCACACAGGATATATCAGCACAGAGTGACACACAGGATATATCAGAACAGAGTGGCACACAGGATATGTCAGCACAGAGTGGCACACAGGATATATCAGAACAGAGTGACACACAGGATATGTCAGAACAGAGTGACACACAGGATATGTCAGCACAGAGTGGCACACAGGATATGTCAGAACAGAGTGGCACACAGGATATATCAGAACAGAGTGGCACACAGGATATATCAGAACAGAGTGGCACACAGGATATGTCAGCACAGAGTGACACACAGGATATGTCAGCACAGAGTGACACACAGGATATGTCAGAACAGAGTGACACACAGGATATGTCAGAACAGAGTGACACACAGGATATGTCAGAACAGAGTGACACACAGGATATGTCAGAACAGAGTGGCACACAGGATATGTCAGCACAGAGTGGCACACAGGATATGTCAGAACAGAGTGGCACACAGGATATATCAGAACAGAGTGGCACACAGGATATGTCAGAACAGAGTGGCACACAGGATATGTCAGAACAGAGTGGCACACAGGATATGTCAGAACAGAGTGGCACACAGGATATGTCAGAACAGAGTGGCACACAGGATATGTCAGAACAGAGTGGCACACAGGATATGTCAGAACAGAGTGGCAGGGAACAGAGTGACTCAGGACTTTCCTTAGAATCCCACAAACCCAGAGGGCTTTCTAGTTGACTGTGTTATACTCACATTGGCTGACTGTGTAGTGTACATCATCTGACTAAAGCTAATATACATAAACTATGTCATGCAGTATAACTCAACTACTGCTGAAGTCATAGTATTTCTGTCTGAACCTAATGCTTCAGAAAGTACTATTTTAGTGGTAGTGTTTTCACTCTAAAGCACACGTACATGCATACACACACACACACACACACACACACACACACACACACACACACACACACACACACACACACACACACACACACACACACACACACACACACACACACACACACACACACACACACACACGCACACACACGTAGACAAACCTTTTCAGGATTTCACGATTGTCGTATGTGAGGTAGCTGCGGCCAATGAATTGTGGGATCTCAATGGCCTCTGTGACAGCTGAAAAGAAAAGAAAATGTACACAATGTGGCCACTAGATGTCCTCCTAAGCATGGTACTAACTGAGGGGGAACCAGGACACAGACAACGCTGCACAGGATAATGAACAGGGGTGTATTCATTAGTGCACACTGTAGCAAAAATATTTTGCAACTGAACACATTTTGCAACGAATTTGAGAGTTTCTGATTTACAAATTCATGAGAGTTCCTTCCTGGTTTTTGTCTGCTTGTTCTGTGTGGTTCCTAGTAAATACACCCGAGGTAAACAAACAAAGTGTACAAACAGCGTTATTAAAGTCTGAAATGGTAGATGAACAGAGGTAGCCGAGTATTTACAAACATAATGGTGATAGAAAACTTACTGTTTAAACAGTAATTCCCACATTCTGCACAGCGAAAGCATAAAACAGATAAGAAGACGTTTTAGGAGAGATTATGTTGTTCAATTATATTACATACATTAAAATGTCCATTTAAATGCAGAATATTTTACACCAACATGTTGAAAATCTACCTTGTCCTACGGAATGTAGCCTACGGAGTATAACTTGTGGAAAATGTTGTGGACGTGGGAACAATTTCTTTTCCGTCTCTCACCCTTCTGGCAGTGCCGGCCATCGTAGCCGAGAGAGCAGTCACACTCGTAGCCATCCCATTTGGGCCTGCAGGTGCCGCCGTTGGCACAGGGACTCTGCACACATGGGTGGGCTGCGTTCTCCACATTCACCCCCAGAGCAAAGTCCTTGGTCAGTGGGATGCTGCGGTCATTCAGAACCAGCTGGCACAACAAGTAGAGGGGGGCAGGTAGAAGAGGGAAACATTAAATGAACAATCATTGTGTTGTTTCCTTCTCCTACACAAACAAATGAATGAATGAAGTACTGAATGAATTAACAAACATTAATGAATTGAGTTGACCATTGTTAAATATATGTCAATTTGCCACAGTACACACATTAACAAGAATCGAGGAGAAATATACACAAAAGTCCAAATACTGTGGTCAGATGGGCCATCCCAACACTTTAATATGTATTTGAAAAGCCAAATCTGTTGTGTTTGTGGGATATCTGACTCTTTATCTGACTCTTTATCTGACTCGTAATCTGACTCATAATCTGACTCATAATCTGACTCTTTATCTGAATCTTTATCTGACTCTTTATCTGACTCGTAATCTGACTCGTAATCTGACTCGTAATCTGACTCGTAATCTGACTCGTAATCTGACTCGTAATCTGGCTCATAATCTGACTCTTTATCTGACTCTTTATCTGACTCATAATCTGACTCATAATCTGGCTCTTTATCTGGCTCTTTATCTGGCTCTTTATCTGACTCTTTATCTGACTCATAATCTGACTCTTTATCTGACTCTTTATCTGACTCTGACTCTTTATCTGACTCATAATCTGGCTCTTTATCTGGCTCTTTATCTGATGCTTTATCTGAATCTTTATCTGACTCATAATCTGAATCTTTATCTGACTCATAATCTGGCTCTTTATCTGACTCTTTATCTGACTCGTAATCTGACTCATAATCTGGCTCTTTATCTGACTCTTTATCTGACTCATAATCTGACTCATAATCTGGCACTTTATCTGGCTCTTTATCTGATGCATAATCTGACTCTTTATCTGACTCTTTATCTGACTCATAATCTGACTCATAATCTGGCTCTTTATCCGACTCTTTATCTGACTCTGACTCTTTATCTGACTCATAATCTGACTCATAATCTGTCTCTTTATCTGGCTCTTTATCTGATGCTTTATCTGAATCTTTATCTGACTCTTTATCTGACTCATAATCTGAATCTTTATCTGACTCATAATCTGACTCTTTATCTGACTCATAATCTGTCTCTTTATCTGACTCTTTATCTGACTCATAATCTGACTCTTTATCTGACTCATAATCTGTCTCTTTATCTGACTCTTTATCTGACTTTATCTAACTCATTATTTACTCAGAACTCTGGGACACATGCAGTAAGAACCTAACAACTGGGCTGCGTTCAATTAAAAACAGAAACAGGTGATGTTCTGAACGACCAGTTGGGAAAAAAACGGGGAGGGGTTGGGTTGTGGCTTGGGGAACGCCGTCGGCATAGCCCCTGCCCTTTAAATACGTTCACTCACTGCTTCAAGCCACACCTCGCCTCACCCACCAAACGAAGCAAACGTACCTCAAAGTCAAGTTACACAATTTAGCAAACATGTACTCGAACTGAACGGACCCCCGGAGAGACTGTGGCACCCAATTCTCCTACATAGCGCACTATCTTTGACCAGAGCCCTATGGGCCATTTGGGACGCAGCCGGTGTAACAGGGCAGGAGGTACGGCTGTTTCAGCCCCTCAACCTGAGTCATCTATACAGTAACAGTACCTTCTGGATGGTGCCGCTGAAGGGGCGGAGCACGGCCGCGGCGCTCTTGGTTTTGTCATATTGTGGTACTCCGCCGATGTACAGAGGAGAGCTGCACTTGATCTGAGTGAAGGCTCCCTGGAGGAGGAGGAGTCACAGTAGAGTAGAGACACAGTAGAGTTACAGTAGAGTAGAGTCACAGTAGAGTTACAGTAGAGTCACAGTAGAGTAGAGTCACAGTAGAGTAGAGTTACAGTAGAGTCATAGTATTCACAGTAGAGTAGATTCACAGTAGTGTAGAGTTACAGTAGAGTCACATTAGAGTCATAGTATTCACAGTAGAGTAGAGTCACAGTGGAGTCACAGTAGAGTCACAGAAGAGTCATAGTATTCACAGTAGAGTCACAGTAGAGTCACAGTAGAGTCACCGTATTCACAGTAGAGTTACAGTAGAGTCACAGTAGTCACAGTAGAGTAGAGTCACAGTAGAGTGGAGTCACAGTAGAGTAGAGTTACAGTAGAGTCACAGTAGAGTCATAGTAGTCACAGTAGAGTAGAGTCACAGTAGAGTCACATTAGAGTAGAGTCACAGTAGAGTAACAGTAGAGTCACAGTAGAGTCATAGTATTCACAGTAGAGTCACAGTAGAGTAGAGTCACAGTAGAGTAACAGTAGAGTCACAGTAGAGTCATAGTATTCACAGTAGAGTAGAGTTACAGTAGAGTCACAGTAGAGTCACAGCAGAGTAGAGTTACAGTAGAGTTACAGTAGAGTCACAGTAGAGTCACAGTAGAGTGGAGTCACAGTAGAGTAGAGTTACAGTAGAGTCACAGTAGAGTCACAGTAGAGTCAGAGTATTCACAGTAGAGTAGAGTTACAGTAGAGTCACAGTAGAGTCACAGTAGAGTGGAGTCACAGTAGAGTAGAGTTACAGTAGAGTCACAGTAGAGTCATAGTATTCACAGTAGTCACAGTAGAGTAGAGTCACCGTAGAGTAACAGTAGAGTAACAGAAGAGTCATAGTATTCACAGTAGAGTCACAGTAGTCACCGTATTCACAGTAGAGTAGAGTCACAGTAGAGTAACAGTAGAGTAACAGAAGAGTCATAGTATTCACAGTAGAGTCACAGTAGTCACCGTATTCACAGTAGAGTAGAGTCACAGTAGAGTGAAGTCACAGTATAATTGTTCCTTACCATGCCTCCTGACCTAGGAAAACACTGTGCCCTTGAGTTTTTACCTGGTCAGGCTACATGGTCAAGTGTAGGGATGCTGTGGTGACCATATTACAGGCAGATATGATAAATTTCAAATTCAGTTAAAATTCCACGTGAGTATTGAGTCATGGTAATCTCCTTTTATGCACTCTGGACACAGTGGCAGAATAAATTCAACCACACATTTGTTTCATGACAAAACTGGAGAGCCACATCTGTCCGGCGAAGTCAACAAAACATATTGCATGTAACAAACAGTTACATTACTTATAGCAAGGTAATGTTTCCCTACATTTTCGGACTATTAAAAACAACTATTGATTGAGGACCACAGGGAGTTACCGCAAGTCGAAAAGAAAACAGGAGCTGCCTCCCCTATTCCAGCACTATTTCAACATCATCTAATCACCTATGCTTACTCTAATACAGTGACAACTAAAATATACAAAAAAAAAACATTTAGTCCAATCAAAGTAAGCTAAATATGACATGGCTGTCCATGGTATTGATTTCTGTGTGTGTTTGTGTGTGCATGTGTGTGTGAAAACGTGGATTTACTCGTACTTGTAGGAAAATGCCAATGGCATCCTCCTCTTTCATGTTGCCTAAACAGTATATGACTCTTTCATACAGTACACGCTATTATGTTTTGTTGTCCTAGGTTACTTGGCTAAAATACTTGCTCGCTAGCTTAACTTCATGGGCAACGGCATGCCAGGCCAGCTAGTTAACATTAGCCTTCTACATCTAGCTACATATTGAACTTCCATCCTCTCAGGCCAGCTAGTTAACATTAGCCTTCTACATCTAGCTACATATTGAACTTCCATCCTCTCAGGCCAGCTAGTTAACATTAGCCTTTTACATCTAGCTACATATTGAACTTCCATCCTCTCAGGCCAGCTAGTTAACATTAGCCTTCTACATCTAGCTACATCTTGAACTTCCATCCTCTCAGGCCAGCTAGTTAACATTAGCCTTCTACATCTAGCTACATATTGAACTTCCATCCTCTCAGGCCAGCTAGTTAACATTAGCCTTCTACATCTAGCTACATATTGAACTTCCATCCTCTCAGGCCAGCTAGTTAACATTAGCCTTCTACATCTAGCTACATATTGAACTTCCATCCTCTCAGGCCAGCTAGTTAACATTAGCCTTTTACATCTAGCTACATATTGAACTTCCATCCTCTCAGGCCAGGGGCACAACAACGTATGAATTAATGGTTAGATCAGAACCACCGCTATAATCATTGGCCAGTACGGAGAATTAAATACAACCACAAGTCCATCATCATCCATGGCTACTTTAGGAAAGGGTTGATTTTAGCCAGCTAGCCACCGGAGGACAACAACACAATGAGATGCAACAATTCATGTTTTTTTTCTGTCAATAATGACGTTTGGCTCGTGATGTGATTGGTCTGAAGACAAAACCAAACTGGCTTCCCTTGACACTTTTTTTGTGTGCACCAGGACCAATCACAGCTGAGCTCACTCTGTTTAGCTCAATGCTGATTGGCTATTATTTGATATATTTCTTTATCAAGGGAGGCCAAATGCTCGCTGGCTTTCCTTCCATTCAATGCTATGGGCGGCAAACAATGTTTTTGCGACTTTCTCAAATCATCAGTAGCCTATAGTCTCATCATGCAGCCCAAATATGTTTGATTTCTAAGACATTATAAGGTTTGTATCATTCACAACTAATGTTGCCAAAGAACTCTAAATCCAGTGTATAGGACCAGTGTATAGGACCAGTGTATAGGACCAGTGTATAGCACCAGTGTATAGCACCAGTGTATAGCACCAGTGTATAGGACCAGTGTATAGCACCAGTGTATAGGACCAGTGTATAGCACCAGTGTATAGGACCAGTGTATAGGACCAGTGTATAGGACCAGTGTATAGGACCAGTGTATAGCACCAGTGTATAGGACCAGTGTATAGGACCAGTGTATAGGACCAGTGTATAGCACCAGTGTATATCACCAGTGTATAGGACCAGTGTATAGGACCAGTGTATAGGACCAGTGTATAGGACCAGTGTATAGGACCAGTGTATAGGACCAGTGTATAGGACCAGTGTATAGGACCAGTGTATAGCACCAGTGTATAGGACCAGTGTATAGCACCAGTGTATAGGACCAGTGTATAGCACCAGTGTATAGGACCAGTGTATAGCACCAGTGTATAGGACCAGTGTATAGCACCAGTGTATATCACCAGTGTATAGCACCAGTGTATAGCACCAGTGTATATCACCAGTGTATAGGACCAGTGTACAGGACCAGTGTATAGCACCAGTGTATAGGACCAGTGTATATCACCAGTGTATAGCACCAGTGTATATCACCAGTGTATAGCACCAGTGTATAGCACCAGTGTATATCACCAGTGTATAGGACCAGTGTATAGCACCAGTGTATAGGACCAGTGTATAGGACCAGTGTATAGCACCAGTGTATAGGACCAGTGTATATCACCAGTGTATAGGACCAGTGTATAGGACCAGTGTATATCACCAGTGTATATCACCAGTGTATAGCACCAGTGTATAGGACCAGTGTATAGCACCAGTGTATATCACCAGTGTATAGCACCAGTGTATAGCACCAGTGTATAGCACCAGTGTATATCACCAGTGTATAGGACCAGTGTATAGCACCAGTGTATATCACCAGTGTATAGCACCAGTGTATAGCACCAGTGTATAGCACCAGTGTATATCACCAGTGTATAGCACCAGTGTATAGCACCAGTGTATATCACCAGTGTATAGCACCAGTGTATATCACCAGTGTATAGCACCAGTGTATAGCACCAGTGTATAGCACCAGTGTATAGCACCAGTGTATATCACCAGTGTATAGCACCAGTGTATATCACCAGTGTATAGCACCAGTGTATAGCACCAGTGTATAGCACCAGTGTATATCACCAGTGTATAGCACCAGTGTATAGCACCAGTGTATATCACCAGTGTATAGCACCAGTGTATATCACCAGTGTATAGCACCAGTGTATAGCACCAGTGTATAGCACCAGTGTATAGCACCAGTGTATAGCACCAGTGTATAGCACCAGTGTATAGCACCAGTGTATATCACCAGTGTATAGCACCAGTGTATAGCACCAGTGTATATCACCAGTGTATAGCACCAGTGTATATCACCAGTGTATAGCACCAGTGTATAGGACCAGTGTATAGCACCAGTGTATATCACCAGTGTATAGCACCAGTGTATAGCACCAGTGTATAGCACCAGTGTATATCACCAGTGTATAGCACCAGTGTATAGCACCAGTGTATATCACCAGTGTATAGCACCAGTGTATATCACCAGTGTATAGCACCAGTGTATAGCACCAGTGTATAGCACCAGTGTATATCACCAGTGTATAGCACCAGTGTATAGCACCAGTGTATAGCACCAGTGTATAGCACCAGTGTATAGCACCAGTGTATAGCACCAGTGTATAGGACCAGTGTATAGGACCAGTGTATAGGACCAGTGTATAGCACCAGTGTATAGCACCAGTGTATAGGACCAGTGTATAGGACCAGTGTATAGGACCAGTGTATAGGACCAGTGTATAGGACCAGTGTATAGGACCAGTGTATAGGACCAGTGTATATCACCAGTGTATAGCACCAGTGTATATCACCAGTGTATAGCACCAGTGTATAGCACCAGTGTATATCACCAGTGTATAGGACCAGTGTATAGCACCAGTGTATAGGACCAGTGTATAGGACCAGTGTATAGGACCAGTGTATATCACCAGTGTATAGCACCAGTGTATAGGACCAGTGTATAGGACCAGTGTATAGGACCAGTGTATAGGACCAGTGTATAGCACCAGTGTATAGCACCAGTGTATAGCACCAGTGTATAGCACCAGTGTATAGCACCAGTGTATAGGACCAGTGTATAGGACCAGTGTATAGCACCAGTGTATAGGACCAGTGTATAGCACCAGTGTATAGCACCAGTGTATAGGACCAGTGTATAGGACCTGTTTCAAATGATCACTTTAATGCTCAACATAGGACACTTCATGTGTACACTTGTTCCGGACTGGGAAAAATATTGAATTATATTCTTATAACTATGAAATCATATAATATAAAATAATGGCACAGGACTTAAGCCTATCTTGTCTGCTGTGGTCAACTGTGGCTCAGTTGGTAGAGCATGGCGCTTGTAACGCCAGGGTAGTGGGTTCGATTCCCGGGACCACCCATACGTAGAATGTATGCACACATGACTGTAAGTCGCTTTGGATAAAAGCGTCAGCTAAATGGCATATATTATTATTATTATTATTATTATTATATTAATAAGCCTACAGCCTTGGCATGGTACATAGCCAGATAAAATACAATGGGCCAACTCATATTCTGGTTTTCTGAAATACATTTTCTTCATATCATAACGTTTCTTTAGACCTGCCTAAAATAAATCATGTATTTATTGTGACGGTGTATTTTATTCAATTAATTTGTTTGACTTTTTTAAATGTAGATGTTCCAAAGGTCTGGCATCAGTGGCTTGTATGTGTGGAAGCCAGGAGATGCTAAACGTGTTTATGTTAACACGGCTGACAAAATGTTTTCTGGAAATCCCAATCGAACAATTCCCAGAATCAGGATAGAAAAGGACATCTGTAATTCTCCAACCAGGATTTCTGGAAAACCTGGGAATTTTTGGGAAAGTTATTGGAAATGTCAAATCCTAGTCCAGTCCTGTACCTCAGCTATGCCCTCCATGGGCTTCTGGTTGTCCACCTGCAGGATGCCACTCTTGGCTGTACGAGAGACCCGCAGCTCATGCCATGTGCCTATACTGACCTGCTCCTCACTCCTACACACACATGCACACACACGCACGCACACACACAGAGACACACATAAACAGACATAGACACACATACGCATACAGACACAGACACACACAGACACACACAGACAGGAAAAGCATTGGTCAAACAGTCATCATTTCCTATACATATGAACAAAGAGTTGCCAACACAAGTCTACAAACATTATAAAACAGTCGTGACAGAGTCATATCCTGTAAACATAGATCTTTCAATGAAGCCTGTACCTAATGACAGACCCTCCAGAGCCACAGTCAAAGCGGAACTCCACGTATCCTTCCACCAGGTTGATGGCCAAGAAGTCCCGGCTGCTGGCGTCGTCGCTGTAGAGCAGCGTGCCGTCAGGCCTGGCCGGCTGAAAGGTGATCTCAAACTCCATGAAGGACAGGTAACTGAGGAGGGACTGGGGCCAAGGGGCGCTGGCGTACGAAAACATGGTCTCGTTGAAGAGCGGCAGAGACAGCAGGAAACCTGGCAGTGGTTTGGGATAAAGTGACAGGTTTGGGATAGAATGACAGGTTTGGGATAGAGTGACAGGTTTGGGATAGGGTGACAGGTTTGGGATAGAATGACAGGTTTGGGATAGGGTGACAGGTTTGGGATAGGGTGACAGGTTTGGGATAGGGTGACAGGTTTGGGATAGAGTGACAGATTTGGGATAAGGTGACAGGTTTGGGATAGGGTGACAGGTTTGGGATAGGGTGACAGGTTTGGGATAAGGTGACAGGTTTGGGATAGAATGACAGGTTTGTGATAGGGTGACAGGTTTGGGATAGGGTGACAGGTTTGGGATAGGGTTAGGGGAGAGGAGTTGGAAAATGTTTCAAAATCGAAACGCTGATCTTTCTAAGTAGAATACAGGGTGTGGCACATCTATATAAGTAGCACACAGGGTGTGGCTGATCTATCTAAGTAGAATACAGGGTGTGGCTGATCTATCTAAGTAGAATACAGGGTGTGGCTGATCTATCTAAGTAGTATACAGAGTGTGGCTGATCTATATAAGTAGCATACAGGGTGTGGCTGATCTATCTAAGTAGCATACAGGGTGTGGCACATCTATATAAGTAGCACACAGGGTGTGGCTGATCTATCTAAGTAGAATACAGGGTGTGGCTGATCTATCTAAGTAGAATACAGGGTGTGGCACATCTATATAAGTAGCACACAGGGTGTGGCTGATCTATCTAAGTAGCACACAGGGTGTGGCTGATCTATCTAAGTAGAATACAGGGTGTGACTGATCTATCTAAGTAGCATACAGGGTGTGACTGATCTATCTAAGTAGAATACAGGGTGTGACTGATCTATCTAAGTAGCATACAGGGTGTGACTGATCTATCTAAGTAGCATACAGGGTGTGACTGATCTATCTAAGTAGCATACAGGGTGTGGCTGATCTATATAAGTAGCATACAGGGTGTGTAGCACAAGAAAGAAACATGTCTATGTCTGATGTCATGTATAATTGAATGGGCAGAAGTCAGTATTTAATATCTAAACGTATTCACAATTGGCATTATACAGTTTGTGTTGTAGAGAAGTACCGTATGATGCATTCCAAATAGCACCCTGTTCCCTATATGGTGCACTACTTCTGACCAGAGCCCTATGGGCCATGTGTGACGCAGACGAGAGGACAGAAAGATGACTCACTCTCTTCACAGAGCATGCCTCTGAAGCCCAGAGGGCACAGACAGATGTACCCGTCCGCTCGGTTGGCAAAGCAGATTCCTCTGTTGTCGCAGGTGATCATCTCACACACGCTGTCACTGCACTCACCTGGGGAACAAACGGAGAGGATGCACAGAGGCGCTGCAGGGTTTAAAGAAACAGTTCACAACAACAACAAAAAAGGTGTCCACTGTTAATACAATCCCAAGAAATTGTGCAGTCAACTTTTCACTTTCAGAACAAAGCTACATTTCTGATGATGTGTTTTGTGTTTTATGATGATGATGAACTCTCTCTTTAACTGCCCCCAACTCTAAATTAACTATCCCTTTAACTGACCCTTAACTAAATTAACTCTCCCTTGAACTGCCCCCTAACTCTAAATGAATTATCCCTTGAATTGCCCACATCTCTAAATTAACTATGCATTTAACTGCCCTCTAAGTCTAAATGAACTATCCCTTTAACTGACCCCTATCTCTAAATGAACTATCACTTTAACTGGCCTCTAATTCTAAATGAACTATCCCTTTAACTGCCCCCTATCTCTAAATGAACTATCACTTTAACTGCCCTCTAATTCTAAATTAACTATCCCTTTAACTGCCGTCTAACTCTAAATGAACTATCCCTTTAACTGCCCTCTAATTCTAAATGAAATATCCCTTTAACTGCCCTCTAACTCTAAATGAACTATCCCTTTAACTGCCGTCTAACTCTAAATGAACTATCCCTTTAACTGCCCTCTAACTCTAAATGAATTTACTTGTACAGCCAGACTTGACCAATAGATGGAATGTGGATGACATTACCACAGACGAAGAGCCAAGTGTAAGTGAAGTCTATTTTTTCACTGCTGTCTATCCCTATTCTACATATCATCATTATGGGATGGGATGTGTATTTCATATCATATTTCTTTTGACGAATCGCCTCATTGATTTCACCTATGTGGCGCTACAGTGTGAATTACCACTTTGACACAGAGTGAGAACCAGCGGTGCATCTCCCTCGTTCTGTCCACTCTCATCAACATTGACTGTCCATTCAACTCCACACCCGGTATAAATGCACTAATCAATATGGTGTCTGACTGTTGACCTACAGAAAGCCAGACAACTCTCCAGCTCAAATCTGACCTGGGGACAGATTCATTCCACAGACATGGCCAAAGACATGGGATGATGGACTACAGTACATCCGAATATTCATGGGATTTTGGACAAAGTGACAAATTCTGTTAGAAGTGCTAGAACTAAAACTAGAGGTAGAAGACTACGATTATAAGACTTGAATGAAAAACAAAGAAACATCAGAAACCATTGGGAATGAAGAGGATATAAGCCAGAAGGACATCCAGACGTGTATGGATCGGACCCCCCTCCCTTACCGATGTCTGCCCCACTCAGAGCGCTGCCTAGGGGCCAGGGTCTGAGATCCGTGGCCTTGTTGTTGATGGTCAGACTCTGCATGCAGCCCTGAAAGCCCCGGTTGCTCCCTGTGGCCCTGACCAACCAATAGGCACTGGGAGCCCCTCCCAAGTACAACGGGCTTCGGAATGTGATCTTGGTGTACTGTCCCTGTGGGGGACAAAGAGAGGGTCAACCATTACAGTCAAGCAAATCTATAGCTAATCCTGACAAAACATAAAAAGAGAAATAGAAAAAGCGATGCACTAAAGCTCTCTAATGAGAGGGATTATCACCTGTCAATCATGGAGGTATGCATCCCAAATGACACCCTATTCTCTATCGTGTGCACTACTTTTGACCAGAGTCCATAAGGAAGCCCATCGGGCTCTGGTCAAAAGTGGTCCACTATGTAGGGAATCGGGTGCCATTTGATACACAGACCATTATAGATCATACTTCTATCTCAGTGAAATATCGACCCAATCTAAAATCTTGCTGGCTCCACTGGTGTGTTCTGCCCTCACCTGTGAGCGTCCTGAAATGGGCGTATCGTTGTCCATTCTCAGCCAGCCACTCATGCCGTCCCTGAATACGGTCACAGTGTGCCACTGTCCGGGCACCATGCGAGTCTCGCTGACTATCTGTGCTGCCCCAGTGCCACAGTTAAACCTGCAAAACCACAACACGTTGTCTGTCTCCCCCGCCACAACCACACTGACCCTATCACAGCATGCCTAATCACTGTCACACAGTCTGGGATGAATTTCCCCCTAAGTACAGATCTAGGATCAGCTTCTCCTCCCCCAATAATAACCTTAATTATTAGTGGGGAAAATGCAAGACTGACACAAGATCAGCATCAAGGGGCAAATTCACCCTACACCCTGACAAACCCGTCGCAACCACACTGGTCACACACCTGTAATGCAGCTTGCCTCGTACAAGAGCCAGAGAGGTGAAGTCTCCACGGCCATGCTCATTCTCCCCACAGTACAGCAACAAGCCATCCTCCGAGTCTGCCTAACACACAACACACACACACAGATACAGACGGAAATATACATAGACATGCACAGACCACACACACAGACACGCAACCAGTGGTATAGTACTGTACCTTGAATTCAAGGGTCATCTGAAAGGTCTGGTAAGAGTTCTTCAGAGGTTCAAAGGTCATGTGGGAGTGGCCATAGAACCTTGGGAACTGCACCGTCACTCCTGGCAAACACAGAGCAGGAAACACCAGCTCATCACTGTGTTTTACAATGGCATCGATCAAGTCAGTGTGAACATGCAACACACTCAACTGAATTCAAATACTGGGGCTCAAAAACATAGGAGTGCAAGGCAGAACCAGGTGGAAGATCATGATGGTATTCATTAGGGCACACCGTGGCAAAAGGCTGTACAACGGAAAGCAAAAAGAGCGTTGGTTATTGGACAAGCCCAGGTATAGTCCATCCTTGTTTTAGTTTGTTTCTTCTGTTTGGTGAATAATGAATACGACCCAGTTGAATTTAGGTGAAACACAAACATTTTTGAAACTCTGACCCCCCTTCTCCCCTTCTCCCTGTGCTCTACATGTTCAATTTATGTTCATGACACACCAGAGACACCCTATCCACAGACCCTATCTCCACTAGAGAGACGTTTTCAGAGAAAGAGAGGACACAGATCATTTCCAGAACGATGTCTATAGGCCCAAACTCAGCCACTGTCACTGGGGTACCCCCCCCCGAGGGGGAGGAGCAGGTAGAGGAGCAGAATGAGGAAGAGCAGAGGTAGAGGAAGAGCAGAAGGAGGAGCAGGAGGAGGAGTAAGAAGAGCAGAAGGAGGAGGAGCAGGAAGAGGAAGAGCAGAAGTAGAGGAAGAGCAGAAGGAGGAGCAGGAGGAGTAAGAAAAGCAGAAGGAGGAGGAGGAGCAGGAGCAGGAGGAGCAGAAGAAGAGGAAGAGCAGGAAGAGGAGGAGGAGCAGAAGAAGAGGAAGGGCAGGAAGAGGAGTAGGAGCAAGAGGAGAAGAAGCATGAAGAGCAGGAGGAAGAGGAGAAGCATGAAGAGCAGGAGGAAGAGGAGCAAGAGGAGGAAACATAAAGAGCAGGAGGAAGAGGAGCAATAGGAGAAGCATGAAGAGCAGGAGGAGGAGGAGGAGCAAGAGGAGGAGAAGCATGAAGAGCAGAAGGAAGAGGAGCAGGGGGAGGAGAAGCATGAAGAGCAGGAGGAGGAGGAGCAAGAGGAGGAGAAGCATGAAGAGCAGAAGGAAGAGGAGCAGGGGGAGAAGAAGCATGAAGAGCAGAAGGAAGCGCAGGGGGAGGAGAAGCATGAAGAGCAGGAGGAGGAGGAGGGGGAGGAGAAGCATGAAGAGCAGGAGGAAGAGGAGCAGGGGGAGGAGAAGCATGAAGAGCAGAAGGAAGAGGAGCAGGGGAGGAGAAGCATGAAGAGCAGGAGGAAGAGGAGCAGGGGGAGGAGAAGCATGAAGAGCAGAAGGAAGAGGAGCAGGGGGAGGAGAAGCATGAAGAGCAGGAGGAAGAGGAGCAGGGGGAGGAGAAGCATGAAGAGCAGAAGGAAGAGGAGCAGGGGGAGGAGAAGCATGAAGAGCAGAAGGAAGAGGAGCAGGGGGAGGAGAAGCATGAAGAGCAGAAGGAAGAGGAGGAGGGGGAGGAGAAGCATGAAGAGCAGAAGGAAGAGGAGCAGGGGGAGGAGAAGCATGAAGAGCAGGAGGAAGAGGAGCAGGGGGAGGAGAAGCATGAAGAGCAGAAGGAAGAGGAGCAGGGGGAGGAGAAGCATGAAGAGCAGAAGGAAGAGGAGCAGGGGAGGAGAAGCATGAAGCGCAGAAGGAAGAGGAGCAGGGGGAGGAGAAGCATGAAGAGCAGGAGGAGGAGGAGGAGCAAGAGGAGGAGAAGCATGAAGAGCAGGAGGAAGAGGAGCAGGGGGAGGAGAAGCATGAAGAGCAGGAGGAAGAGGAGCAGGGGGAGGAGAAGCATGAAGAGCAGGAGGAGGAGGAGGAGCAAGAGGAGGAGAAGCATGAAGAGCAGGAGGAAGAGGAGCAGGGGGAGGAGAAGCATGAAGAGCAGGAGGAGGAGGAGGAGCAAGAGGAGAGGCATGAAGAGCAGGAGGAAGAGGAGGAGCAAGAGGAGAGGCATGAAGAGCAGGAGGAGGAGGAGCAAGAGGAGAAGCATGAAGAGCAGGAGGAAGAGGAGCAGGGGGAGGAGAAGCATGAAGAGCAGGAGGAAGAGGAGGAGCAAGAGGAGGAGAAGCATGAAGAGCAGGAGGAAGAGGAGCAGGGGGAGGAGAAGCATGAAGAGCAGGAGGAGGAGGAGCAAGAGGAGAGGCATGAAGAGCAGGAGGAGGAGGAGCAAGAGGAGAAGCATAAAGAGCAGGAGGAAGAGGAGGAGCATGAAGAGAGGCATGAAGAGCAGGGGAGGAGAAGCATGAAGAGCAGGAGGAGGAGGAGCATGAAGAGAGGCATGAAGAGCAGGGGAGGAGAAGCATGAAGAGCAGGAGGAAGAGGAGCAAGAGGAGAAGCATGAAGAGCAGGAGGAGGAGGAGCAAGAGGAGAAGCATGAAGAGCAGGAGGAGGAGGAGGAGCAAGAGGAGAAGCATGAAGAGCAGGAGGAGGAGGAGGAGCAAAAGGAGAAGCATGAAGAGCAGGGGGAGAGGCATGAAGAGCAGGAGGAAGGGGAGCAGGGGGAGAAGAAAGCTGGCAAGACCCTGTCCTAATCCAAGGTCCAAGTCCTGTCATCACAGGGTTAACTCCCCCTGTCCTGACCTGGACTGACTCACCGTAGGAGCAGATGTCACCACTGCGGCCCAGGTTGCAATGGCAACGGGAACCTCCGCTGTCGTAGTCACTGAGGCAGAAGCTGTCGGGGGGGCACACCGTGTCCTCACAGGCTAGATCGTAGAGCCTGGGCACAGGGCCCATCCACTGGGTCATGGGGGGCGTGGGGGTGGTGGGAGGCAGGGTGGTGGAGGAAGTGCTGTCGGTGGTGGGGCTCATGGTGATCAGCTCAGGGGTGACGGGGGTAAGTGGGGAGCCCAGCTCTGGGTCAGATGGGGTTGAGGGGAGGAGGATGGTGTTGGGTGCGGCAGTGCCCATCCTGTAGATGACGTTCCCGCCTGGCTGAGAGGACGGCGTTCCAGACCGGGAACGGAGCTGGGATCTCTGGTTGTCACCGTTGGGAATGGCAGGGAACGGCTTCAGCTTTGAAACGGCAAGATGGAGTAAGAAGGATGCCACTGCCATTGTTAGTTTAGTTTGCTGGATTAGTTATTGGACAGACTGGGTGCATGCCTAAAACAAACAGTGTTGCCAAATGTATAGTTATACTTATAGAGCTGCTTTCCTGGACCCAAATGAACCCTATTCCTGGACCCAAATGAACCCTATTCCTGGACCCAAATGATTCCTATTCCTGGACCCAAATGAACCCTATTCCTGGACCCAAATTAACCCTATTCCTGGACCCAAATTAAGCCTATTCCTGGACCCAAATGAACCCTATTCCTGGACCCAAATGAACCCTATTCCTGGACCCAAATGAATCCTATTCCTGGACCCAAATGAACCCTATTCCTGGACCCAAATGAACCCTATTCCTGGACCCAAATTAACCCTATTCCTGGACCCAAATGAAGCCTATTCCTGGACCCAAATGAAGCCTATTCCTGTACCCAAATGAACCCTATTCCTGTACCCAAATGAACCCTATTCCTGTACCCAAATGAACCCTATTCCTGGACCCAAATGAACCCTATTCCTGGACCCAAATGAATCCTATTCCTGGACCCAAATGAAGCCTATTCCTGGACCCAAATGAACCCTATTCCTGTACCCAAATGAACCCTATTCCTGGACCCAAATGAACCCTATTCCTGGACCCAAATGAACCCTATTCCTGGACCCAAATGAACCCTATTCCTGGACCCAAATGAATCCTATTCCTGGACCCAAATGAACCCTATTCCTGGACCCAAATGAACCCTATTCCTGGACCCAAATTAACCCTATTCCTGGACCCAAATGAACCCTATTCCTGGACCCAAATGAACCCTATTCCTGGACCCAAATGAACCCTATTCCTGGACCCAAATGAACCCTATTCCTGGACCCAAATGAACCCTATTCCTGGACCCAAATTAACCCTATTCCTGTACCCAAATGAACCCTATTCCTGGACCCAAATGAACCCTATTCCTGGACCCAAATGAACCCTATTCCTGGACCCAAATGAACCCTATTCCTGGACCCAAATGAACCCTATTCCTGGACCCAAATGAACCCTATTCCTGGACCCAAATTAACCCTATTCCTGGACCCAAATGAACCCTATTCCTGTACCCAAATGAACCCTATTCCTGGACCCAAATGAACCCTATTCCTGTACCCAAATGAACCCTATTCCTGGACCCAAATGAACCCTATTCCTGGACCCAAATGAACCCTATTCCTGGACCCAAATGAACCATATTCCTGGACCCAAATGAACCCTATTCCTGGACCCAAATGAACCCTATTCCAGTACCCAAATTAACCCTATTCCTGGACCCAGATGAACCCCATTCCTGGACCCAAATGAACCTTATCCCTGGACCAAAAAACAATCTCAATGGATAATCTGCATTAAAAGTGCTTTTTTAACAAGGAAACTGGGAACATACGGTTGTTAAATATTTGCCCTGAGAATAGCCGGATTGGGATATGACTGAGATAAGGATAAGATTGGTAGGATGGCTTTCCTAGGGCCCCTGGTTTCTAGGGCCCCTGTGACCGGTCTAGGGTGAATTTGCTCCCACTGATCTTGGGACAGTTTTTCCTTTCCCCCACTAATGGTTAAGGTTACGATTGAGAGAGGGTAAGAGGATCCGAGATCTGTACCTAAGGAAAACATAACCCCAGAGCACTGATGTACATGATGACCCACCTCCTCAATGAACACATCGTAGTCAGAGTCGTCTATGTCAAATCCGTCTTCATCTTTGATCTTGCCGTCTGTGATGTAGCGCTGGCCATAGCCGCTGCTGCCAACCTCTGCTGTGCCTATGGATATGGACACTATTATGTATAGAATTAAATCGACACAGTGTACAGTACAAGTACAGTATCAGCATCATGACAAGAGCACAGTGAGTCACAATGTCACAGTTAGTCTGACTCTCCAGACAGATTGACAGGCGGGGAACATAGAGTTCGAAATAGCTACCCATGCTAACACGGGCCCTGTGGCGAGTAATTCTATCCAACTCTATGGTCGGGACTTGGTCAAGTGGGCAGCAAACACACAGGGAGCCCATGGTGCTGAGGATGATGATGATTAGCTAATAAATGTTGGTGGATGATCCCCTTTATAGGGATGGATGATATACAGTAGTAGCCTGGTCCTAGATCAGCTTGTGCTGTCGTGTCAAAGTTATAACAAGGAGTTTACATAATAGCACAAACAGATCTGGGACCAGGCTAATAGAGTAGTTGTCCCAGGTCTACCTGTCACAGTGTACGACTGACCATGCAGACAGAGACCAGGCTGAGTCTCTGTAGGAAACAGTAGGAAACAAAAACGCCATGATGTTTAGAATCCCCAACCTAAATTATTTATTTCACATATAATGCTGTGTGTCTGTGTGTGCAGAACAACCTCAAAATAATTACTCCTAACCATAACGTAGGAGTCAGGTAAGGTTACTGCTGATCATAATGTAGGAGTGAGGTAAGGTTACTGCTGACCATAATGTAGGAGTGGGGTAAGGTTACTGCTGACCATAACATAGGAGTCAGGTAAGGTTACTTCTGACGATAATGTAGGAGTCAGGTAAGGTTACTGCTGACCATAATGTAGGAGTGGGGTAAGGTTACTACTGACCATAATGTAGGAATGGGGTAAGGTTACTGCTGACCATAATGTAGGAGTGAGGTAAGGTTACTGCTGACCATAATGTAGGAGTGGGGTAAGGTTACTGCTGACCATAATGTAGGAGTCAGGTAAGGTTACTGCTGACGATAATGTAGGAGTGAGGTAAGGTTACTGCTGACGATAATGTAGGAATGGGGTAAGGTTACTGCTGACCATAATGTAGGAGTGGGGTAAGGTTACATAATGTAGGAGTGGGGTAAGGTTACTACTGACCATAATGTAGGAATAATATAATAATAATAATAATATATGCCATTTAGCAGACGCTTATCCAAAGCGACTTGAATGGGAATGTAAGGTTACTGCTGACCATAATGTAGGAGTGAGGTAAGGTTACTGCTGACCATAATGTAGGAGTGGGGTAAGGTTACTGCTGACCATAATGTAGGAGTGGGGTAAGGTTACTACTGACCATAATGTAGGAATGGGGTAAGGTTACTGCTGACCATAATGTAGGAGTGGGGTAAGGTTACTACTGACCACAATGTAGGAGTGGGGTAAGGTTACTACTGACCACAATGTAGGAGTGGGGTAAGGTTACTGCTGATCACAATGTAGGAGTGGGATAAGGTTACTACTGACCACAATGTAGGAGTGGGGTAAGGTTACTACTGACCATAATGTAGGAGTGAGATAAGGTTACTACTGACCATAATGTAGGAATGGGGTAAGGTTACTGCTGACCATAATGTAGGAGTGGGGTAAGGTTACTGCTGACCATAATGTAGGAGTGGGGTAAGGTTACTACTGACCACAATGTAGGAGTGGGGTAAGGTTACTACTGACCACAATGTAGGAGTGGGGTAAGGTTACTGCTGATCACAATGTAGGAGTGGGATAAGGTTACTACTGACCACAATGTAGGAGTGGGGTAAGGTTACTACTGACCATAATGTAGGAGTGAGATAAGGTTACTGCTGACCATAATGTAGGAGTGAGATAAGGTTACTACTGACCATAATGTAGGAGTGGAAATAAAATGGGTTGTGTTTAGTAAGAAGAAAACTTTTTCAATCAGAGTGAAAACAGAATGAGTCCTCGATGTGTTATGGTAACGATGATTGGCATTAAAATGATCCTGTCCTCTTTATTCTGGGAACTACAAATGAGGATGTGTAACGCTCCCCTCCATGCTTCCCTCCCCTCACGTGCCCCATGTTTTTGGTCATGCAGGGAGGTCATTTGGAGATATGGGTGCTAGTCAAGTCCTGTACAAACCCGCCCTTCCCCGCGGGGGGTCAGATCTCCCCCATCCCCCCGCTCTTAATCCTGTCTGATGAGGCCAGGGCGTAACCCGATTTTCGCCCTGTGAGGGGGGGCAGGCTTGTGACGCAGTGTGTTGGGACAGCCTCTCTATCCGAACCAACAGGACTTAAGATGCTTCATTCAGTCCAGTTTAACCCTGTGATTGCCACCATGTGTCGGCGTGCCATCCGCCCACCCACATGGCTCTAGGAGTTGGATTGACAGGACAACACCCACAGTCCTCCTCACAACATGGCATCAGGAACCTCTCTCTGTTCTATAAACGGTTAAACTTGTCTCCAGTACCGATTGGGAGTCTTACCTCCAACCTGTATTTATAACCGCATGTTTACCTAATACAGTGTGTGTACACATCCATACTTGCACACGTACACCCATACACACACCAGAGTAAAGCTCACTTGCTAATGTTTGTCCATAGCCTGCCAGTCTACCATGGTCCCTTTCTCCCCTATAAAGACAGTACTGATCCGGAGCCTCAGGGTTATCTCTGGCAGCCTCCTAAATGGCATCCTATTCTCTATATAGAGCACTACATTTGACCAGAGCCCATAGAGATCTGTCAAAAGTAGTGCACTATGTAGGGAATAGTGTGCCATTTGTGACTCTCTCATATCAATAGCAATCAGCCCATAAACCTCCACCCACACCAATTGTAATTTACATTATTACAATAGGAAAATACAAATCTCTGGACCCAGTCTAAGTCTATCTCTTTATCTCCATGGACTTAAAGAACTGGACAGAAAACACACACGCACATGCACACACACACGCACGCACGCACACACACACGCACGCACACACACACACGCGCACGCAAGCACGCACGCACGCACGCACACACACACACACACACACACACACACACACACACACTCTCTCTCTCTCACGCACACTCGCACACACACGCTCACACACACACACACACACACACGCACGCACACACACACACGCAAACACACACACACGCTCGCACACACGCTCGCGCGCACGCACGCACACAAACGCACACACAGAAGCTCGCACACACACACACACACACGCTCGCACACACACAGTGGCGGGGCAGTTACCAGGGGTGCGGATGGGGTTGTTGATGGCACTGGGAGGGCTCACTCCATGGACGTTGGCGGCTCGGACCACAAACTGGTACTCCGTGTCGGGACTTAACCCTTTCAGTACCATGGAGTTGGCTTCAATGGGCTCCCTGATGTAGGTCCACTCTGTGTCCATCTCAGGCCTGTATAGAGGAGACCATTCATATAGGAATTACACTGGTGCACTGACTAAAACACTATTGAGGTCATGCATTGAGAGAAAAAAATAATATCTCATGAAATAATGCATTTTTTCTTTTAACTGGGAGGAATATGGAGTGTGCAACTTCCTTCATGGTCTGCGTTAGTCTGCACCTTGTAAACGGGTGTGTTTCTCCAGCCTCGTGCTCTACTTAACTAGAGGGCCACTGACTGCATAACTTACAGGTTAGCTTACAGGGTTCTCACCACACACTGCACACCTGTCCTGCACACTTCCAGTCCCAACATGGTTCACAGGCCAAAGTTGAGTCTAAACACACTCGTCTTAACACAGAAACACAACTCATTCTCAACTGACTGGCAGGCAACACCGTTGATAGTGTTTTCAGCAATTGTTCATGTGAAATTGAACATATGCTGTGGTCTAGAAATATAAGATATATTGATGTAGCTCCATTTAAACAACCATTTCTACTTTTTTTCAAAGTTGCCATTTGATATTAGAATCGGGCAACGGATCAACCCAATTCCAAGTACTTGCTTTTTCTAGCAGGCGTGAAACAGTATCTTACTCTATTGGCTGGGAACATGAGGATATTACAAATCAGACAATTGTCTTGTCAGAAGCTTGGCAGGGTGAGGAGATCAGAGTTGAACATGTACAGCTGGTACTTTCATTACGGTCCATCTCGCTTTTCTCAGTCAATGTTATTTTTTAAATCAATACTTCTCATTTTAAATGGACTGTGTGAAGAGAACAGCTGTTCAAATAGAACCACTGTGGTGGTTGAGTATTCAAACTGAAACATTCTAGAGTGGAACAAATCTGCAAAAAGTTATGTAAACATTACTGTCTTCAGAGGGCTTTTCTTTTCTTTCTTCTTTTTCTCCCCAATTTCATGGTATCCAATTGGTAGTTACAGTCTTGTCCCATCGCTGCAACTCCCCTACGGAGTCAGGAGAGGTGAAGGTCGAGAGACGTGCGTCCTCCGAAACACGACCCAACCAAGCCGCACTGCTTCTTGACACAATGCCCACTTAACCCCAGAAGACAGCCGCACCAATGTGTCGGGGGAAAACACCGTACACCTGGCAACCGTGTCAGCGTGCACTGCGCCCAACCCGCCACAGGAGTCGCTAGTGCACGATGGAACCCTCCCCTAATCACTCCTTCTGTGGCCTCCAACTGCTCTTAAACGCTAGCAAAACCAAATGCATGCTTTTCAACCATTCGCTGCCCGCACCCGCCTGCCCAACTAGCATCACTACTCTAGACGGTTCTGACCTACAATACGTGGACAACTACAAATACCTAGGTGTCTGGCTAGACTGTAAACTCTCCTTCCAGACTCATATCAAACTTCTCCAATCCAAAATCAAATCTAGACTTACCCAAACTTACCCTCGTAAAACTGACTATCCTACCGATCCTCGACTTCG
The DNA here is from genome assembly GCF_023373465.1 of Oncorhynchus keta. Classification (NCBI taxonomy): domain Eukaryota; kingdom Metazoa; phylum Chordata; class Actinopteri; order Salmoniformes; family Salmonidae; genus Oncorhynchus; species Oncorhynchus keta. Next base: position 10,857,254 of record NC_068434.1, on the reverse strand, counting down.
GCGATGTCTACAAAATAGCTTCCAATACTCTACTCAGCAAACTAGATGCAGACTATCACAGTGCCATCTGTTTTGTTACCAAAGCGCCTTATACCACCCACCACTGCGACCTGTATGCTCTAGTCGGCTGGCCCTCGCTACATATTCTTCGCCAGACCCACTGGCTCCAGGTCATCTATAAGTCTATGCTAGGTAAAGCTCCACCTTATATCAGCTCACTGGTCACGATAACAACACCCACCCGTAGCACGCGCTCCAGCAGGTATATCTCACTGATCATCCCCAAAGCCAATTCCTCCTTTGGCTGCCTTTGCTTCCAGTTCTCTGCTGCCAGTGACTGGAACGAATTGCAAAAATCACTGAAGCTGGAGACTTACATTTCCCAAACTAACTTTAATCATCAGCTATCTGAGCAGCTAACCGATCACTGCAGCTGTACATAGTCCATCTGTAAATAGCCCACCCAACATCATCCCCATATTGTTTTTATTTACTCTGCAGCTCTTTTGCACACCAGTATCACTACTTACACACCATAATCTGCTCATCTATCACTCCAGTGTTAATCTGCTAAATTGTAATTACTTCGCTACTATGGCCTATTTATTGCCTTACCTCCTCATGCCATTTGCACACACTGTATATAGACTTTCTTTTTTTTCTATTGTTTTGACTATACGCTTGTTTATTCCATGTAACTCTGTGTTGTTGTTTCTGTCGCACTGCTTTGCTTTATCTTGGCCAGGTCGCAGTTGTAAATGAGAACTTGTTCTCAACTAGCTTACCTGGTTAAATAAAGGTGAAATAAAAATAAAATAAAAATAACTGTGCCAATTGTGCGCCGCCCCATGGGTCTCCAGGGTTGCGGCCGGCTGCGACAGAGCCTGGAATCGAAACCAGACTCTCTAGTGGCACAGCTAGCACTGATGCAGTGCCTTAGACCACTGCGCCACTCGGTAGGCCGGAGGGGTTTTCAGAGGTCGACACAGTAGTGGCAAGGAATCTTAATAACCTTTACATTTTGGGTACTGACATAAATAAACCTTGTTGTCATTTTGGATATTCTTAAGATATTTGTTTGGATGTACACTAAAACAGACCACATCTAGGCACATCTGGGCTCCCGAGTGGCGCAGCGGTCTAAGGCACCACATCTCAGTGCAATAGGCGTCCCTACAGTCCCCGGTTCGAATCCAGGCTGTATCATATCCTGCCGTGATTGGGAGTCCCATGAGGTGGCGCACAATTGGCCCAGCGTCGTTAGGAGGGTTTGGCCGGGGTAGGCCGTCATTGTAAAAAATAATTGGATCTTAACTGACTTGCCTAGTTAAATAAAGGTTAAAGAAAAAAGTAGAAGACTGACTCGAATTGTTTACCACTAAGCGTAAGCTAAATAGTCACTGTATAAACGTACCTGATGTAAGCAACAAGAAAGTGTAGAACTGGTGCACTTCCCTCACTCTCACCCTGTGTCCACGACAACGCAAGCTCTGTGTCCGATACGGCCACGACAGTGGGCTGTGTGGGAGGGGACGGAGGCATACACATCTCTGCGGATGGGAAAGAACAACCCTGTCATGTGACATTTAAATGTCCCGCTGAACTCAATGTAAGATCATGCTCGATGTACAAAGTCAAATAAATTCATCCTAGAGGGGGAATTACAAGGAAGGAAACAATAAACAACAACATGACAACAGGAAGAAAATGAATATAGCACCACATAGTGTATATCATACATTATATTAATATAGCACCACATACTGTATATCATACATTATATTAATATACCACCACATACTGTATACCATACATGATATTAATATAGCACCACATACTGTATATCATAAATTATATTAATATACCACCACATACTGTATACCATACATGATATTAATATAGCACCACATACTGTATACCATACATGATATTAATATAGCACCACATACTGTATATCATACATGATATTAATATAGCACCACATACTGTATACCATACATGATATTAATATAGCACCACATACTGTATACCATACATGATATTAATATACCACCACATACTGTATACCATACATGATATTAATATACCACCACATACTGTATACCATACATGATATTAATATACCACCACATACTGTATACCATACATGATATTAATATACCACCACATACTGTATACCATACATGATATTAATATACCACCACATACTGTATACCATACATGATATTAATATACCACCACATACTGTATACCATACATGATATTAATATACCACCACATACTGTATACCATACATGATATTAATATACCACCACATACTGTATACCATACATGATATTAATATACCACCACATACTGTATACCATACATGATATTAATATACCACCATATTAATATACCACCACATACTGTATACCATACATGATATTAATATACCACCACATGCTGTATACCATACATGATATTAATATACCACCACATACTGTATACCATACATGATATTAATATACCACCACATACTGTATACCATACATGATATTAATATACCACCACATACTGTATACCATACATGATATTAATATAGCACCACATACTGTATACCATACATGATATTAATATACCACCACATACTGTATACCATACATGATATTAATATACCACCACATACTGTATACCATACATGATATTAATATAGCACCACATACTGTATACCATACATGATATTAATATAGCACCACATACTGTATACCATACATGATATTAATATAGCACCACATACTGTATACCATACATGATATTAATATACCACCACATACTGTATACCATACATGATATTAATATAGCACCACATACTGTATACCATACATGATATTAATATAGCACCACATACTGTATACCATACATGATATTAATATACCACCACATACTGTATATCATACATGATATTAATATACCACCACATACTGTATACCATACATGATATTAATATACCACCACATACTGTATATCATACATTATATTAATATAGCACCACATACTGTATATCATACATGATATTAATATACCACCACATACTGTATACCATACATGATATTAATATAGCACCACATACTGTATACCATACATGATATTAATATACCACCACATACTGTATACCATACATGATATTAATATACCACCACATACTGTATACCATACATTATATTAATATAGCACCACATACTGTATACCATACATGATATTAATATACCACCACATACTGTATACCATACATGATATTAATATACCACCACATACTGTATACCATACATGATATTAATATAGCACCACATACTGTATACCATACATGATATTAATATAGCACCACATACTGTATACCATACATGATATTAATATACCACCACATACTGTATACCATACATGATATTAATATAGCACCACATACTGTATACCATACATGATATTAATATACCACCACATACTGTATACCATACATGATATTAATATAGCACCACATACTGTATACCATACATGATATTAATATACCACCACATACTGTATACCATACATGATATTAATATAGCACCACATACTGTATACCATACATGATATTAATATACCACCACATACTGTATATCATACATGATATTAATATAGCACCACATACTGTATACCATACATGATATTAATATACCACCACATACTGTATATCATACATTATATTAATATAGCACCACATAGTGTATACCATACATGATATTAATATAGCACCACATACTGTATATCATACATTATATTAATATAGCACCACATACTGTATACCATACATGATATTAATATACCACCACATACTGTATACCATACATGATATTAATATAGCACCACATACTGTATACCATACATGATATTAATATAGCACCACATACTGTATACCATACATGATATTAATATACCACCACATACTGTATACCATACATGATATTAATATAGCACCACATACTGTATACCATACATGATATTAATATAGCACCACATACTGTATACCATACATGATATTAATATAGCACCACATACTGTATACCATACATGATATTAATATACCACCACATACTGTATACCATACATGATATTAATATAGCACCACATACTGTATACCATACATGATATTAATATAGCACCACATACTGTATACCATACATGATATTAATATAGCACCACATACTGTATACCATACATGATATTAATATAGCACCACATACTGTATACCATACATGATATTAATATACCACATACACATACTGTATACCATACATGATATTAATATAGCACCACATACTGTATACCATACATGATATTAACATACCACCACATACTGTATACCATACATGATATACTGTAATATACATGATACCACATACTGTATACCATACATGATATTAATATAGCACCACATACTGTATACCATACATGATATTAATATAGCACCACATACTGTATACCATACTGTATGATATTAATATAGCACCACATACTGTATACCATACATGATATTAATATAGCACCACATACTGTATACCATACATGATATTAATATAGCACCACATACTGTATACCATACATGATATTAATATACCACCACATACTGTATACCATACATTATATTAATATAGCACCACATACTGTATACCATACATGATATTAATATAGCACCATATTAATATACATGATATTAATATAGCACCACATACTGTATACCATACATGATATTAATATACCACCATATTAATATATATTAATATAGCACCACATACTGTATACCATACATGATATTAATATACCACCACATACTGTATACCATACATGATATTAATATACCACCATATTAATATACCACCACATACTGTATACCATACATGATATTAATATACCACCACATGCTGTATACCATACATGATATTAATATACCACCACATACTGTATACCATACATGATATTAATATAGCACCACATACTGTATACCATACATGATATTAATATACCACCACATACTGTATACCATACATGATATTAATACAGCACCACATACTGTATACCATACATGATATTAATATACCACCACATACTGTATACCATACATGATATTAATATAGCACCACATACTGTATACCATACATGATATTAATATACCACCACATACTGTATACCATACATGATATTAATATAGCACCACATACTGTATACCATACATGATATTAATATAGCACCACATACTGTATACCATACATGATATTAATATAGCACCACATACTGTATACCATACATGATATTAATATAGCACCACATACTGTATACCATACATGATATATAGCACCACATACTGTATACCATACATGACATTGATATAGCACCACATACTGTATACCATACATTATATTAATATAGCACCACATACTGTATACCATACATGATATTAATATAGCCACATACTGTATACCATACATGATATTAATATACCACCACATACTGTATACCATACATGATATTAATATACCACCACATACTGTATACCATACATGACATTAATATACCACCACATACTGTATACCATACATGACATTAACATACCACCACATACTGTATACCATACATGATATTAATATAGCACCACATACTGTATACCATACATGATATTAATATACCACCACATACTGTATACCATACATGATATTAATATACCACCACATACTGTATACCATACATGATATTAATATACCACCACATACTGTATACCATACATGATATTAATATACCACCACATACTGTATACCATACATGATATTAATATACCACCACATACTGTATACCATACATGATATTAATATACCACCACATACTGTATACCATACATGATATTAACATACCACCACATACTGTATACCATACATGACATTAGCACAGGGTTTCTTGTACTTTTTCTGCACACAACAACAAAAAGTTGACACTAGAGAATTCAGGGGATCCAACTTATAAAAATGTATATTCCTTATATATTCCTTGTGTATTACCGCTGTAGGTTCATTATCCACAGAATGTTATCCTTACACACAATAATGTATAAGGTGTAAAAGGATCTTAGTTGACACTAAAAGGTAGTGTTAAAAAAAAAAAAAAAGATTACAGATTTTCTCAAGGGACCTAATTTGAGTTTCAGACCCCACGTTTGGGAACCACTGCATTAACACATACACATCAAAATCAAATCACATTTTATTGGTCACATACACATGGTTAGCGGATGTTATTGGTCACATACACATGGTTAGCGGATGTTACTGGTCACATACACATGGTTAGCAGATGTTATTGGTCACATACACATGGTTAGCGGATGTTATTGGGTCACATACACATGGTTAGCGGATGTTATTGGTCACATACACATGGTTAGCGGATGTTACTGGTCACATACACATGGTTAGCAGATGTTATTGGGTCACATACACATGGTTAGCGGATGTTATTGGGTCACATACACATGGTTAGCGGATGTTATTGGGTCACATACACATGGTTGGCGGATGTTATTGGTCACATACACATGGTTAGCGGATGTTACTGGTCACATAAATATGGTTAGCGGATGTTATTGGTCACATGCACATGGTTAGCGGATGTTATTGGTCACATACACATGGTTGGCGGATGTTATTGGTCACATACACATGGTTGGCGGATGTTATTGGTCACATACACATGGTTGGCGGATGTTATTGGTCACATACACATGGTTAGCGGATGTTATTGGTCACATACACATGGTTAGCGGATGTTACTGGTCACATACACATGGTTAGCAGATGTTATTGGTCACATACACATGGTTGGCGGATGTTATTGGTCACATACACATGGTTAGCAGATGTTATTGGTCACATACACATGGTTAGCGGATGTTATTGGTCACATACACATGGTTAGCGGATGTTATTGGTCACATACACATGGTTAGCGGATGTTATTGGTCACATACACATGGTTAGCGGATGTTATTGGTCACATACACATGGTTGGCGGATGTTATTGGTCACATACACATGGTTAGCGGATGTTATTGGTCACATACACATGGTTAGCGGATGTTATTGGTCACATACACATGGTTAGCGGATTTTATTGGTCACATACACATGGTTAGGCGGATGTTATTGGTCACATACACATGGTTAGCGGATGTTATTGGTCACATACACATGGTTAGCGGATGTTATTGGTCACATACACATGGTTAGCGGATGTTATTGGTCACATACACATGGTTAGCGGATGTTATTGGTCACATACACATGGTTAGCGGATGTTATTGGTCACATAAATATGGTTAGCGGATGTTATTGGGTCACATACACATGGTTAGCGGATGTTACTGGTCACATACACATGGTTAGCGGATGTTATTGGTCACATAAATATGGTTAGCGGATGTTACTGGTCACATACACATGGTTAGCGGATGTTATTGGGTCACATACACATGGTTAGCGGATGTTACTGGTCACATACACATGGTTGGCAGATGTTACTGGTCACATACACATGGTTAGCGGATGTTATTGGTCACATACACATGGTTAGCGGATGTTATTGGTCACATACACATGGTTAGCGGATGTTATTGGTCACATACACATGGTTAGCGGATGTTATTGGTCACATACACATGGTTAGCGGATGTTATTGGTCACATACACATGGTTAGCGGATGTTATTGGTCACATACACATGGTTAGCGGATGTTATTGGTCACATACACATGGTTAGCGGATGTTATTGGTCACATACACATGGTTAGCGGATGTTACTGGTCACATACACATGGTTAGCGGATGTTATTGGTCACATAAATATGGTTAGCGGATGTTACTGGTCACATACACATGGTTCGCGGATGTTACTGGTCACATACACATGGTTAGCGGATGTTATTGGTCACATACACATGGTTAGCGGATGTTATTGGTCACATACACATGGTTAGCGGATGTTACTGGTCACATACACATGGTTAGCGGATGTTACTGGTCACATACACATGGTTAGCGGATGTTACTGGTCACATACACATGGTTAGCAGATGTTATTGGTCACATACACATGGTTAGCGGATGTTATTGGTCACATACACATGGTTAGCGGATGTTATTGGTCACATACACATGGTTAGCGGATGTTATTGGTCACATACACATGGTTAGCGGATGTTACTGGTCACATACACATGGTTAGCAGATGTTATTGGTCACATACGCATGGTTAGCGGATGTTACTGGTCACATACACATGGTTAGCAGATGTTATTGGTCACATACATATGGTTAGCGGATGTTACTGGTCACATACACATGGTTAGCAGATGTTATTGGTCACATACACATTGTTAGCAGATGTTATTGGTCACATACACATTGTTAGCGGATGTTACTGGTCACATACACATGGTTAGCAGATGTTATTGGTCACATACACATTGTTAGCGGATGTTACTGGTCACATACACATGGTTAGCGGATGTTACTGGTCACATACACATGGTTAGCAGATGTTACTGGTCACATACACATTGTTAGCGGATGTTACTGGTCACATACACATGGTTAGCGGATGTTACTGGTCACATACACATGGTTAGCGGATGTTACTGGTCACATACACATGGTTAGCGGATGTTATTGGTCACATACACATGGTTAGCGGATGTTACTGGTCACATACACATGGTTAGCGGATGTTACTGGTCACATACACATGGTTAGCGGATGTTATTGGTCACATACACATTGTTAGCAGATGTTATTGGGCCACATACACATGGTTAGCAGATGTTATTGGTCACATACACATGATTAGCAGATGTTATTGGGCCACATACACATGGTTAGCAGATGTTATTGGTCACATACACATGATTAGCAGATGTTATTGGGCCACATACACATGATTAGCAGATGTTATTGGGCCACATACACATGGTTAGCAGATGTTATTGGTCACATACACATGATTAGCAGATGTTATTGGTCACATACACATGATTAGCAGATGTTATTGGTCACATACACATTGTTAGCGGATGTTATTGGTCACATACACATGGTTAGCGGATGTTACTGGTCACATACACATGGTTAGCAGATGTTATTGGTCACATACACATGATTAGCAGATGTTATTGCGAGTGTAGTGAAATGCTTGTGCTTCTAGATCCGACAGTGCAGCAGTATCTAACAGGTAATATCTAACAATTCTACAGCAAAACCTAATATCTAACAAATTCCACAACAAAACCTAATATCTAACAAATTCCACAACAAAACCTAATATCTAACAAATTCCACAACAAAACCTAATATCTAACAAATTCCACAACAAAACCTAATACACACAATCTAGGAAAGAAATGGGATAAGACTATATAAATCTAAAATATATGGATAAGCAGTGATAGCACACCTCAGACAGGTCTAGCTTGTAGAGTAAAAAAAGAATACAGCACAGTATTGTGGTCACCTCTGCTGTCACCTCTGCTGTCACCCTTGATTACCTTGTGAAGAAGTGCTGATGTCCCTGGGCATGCTAGGTCGGCCCTCGCCTGCCCATCCATACGCACCAACACTAACTCTGTACTGGGTGGCAACTTTAAGGTTACCAATGTCCACATCCTAGGAGAAAGGGTGCGAGAGAGTGAGAGAGTGCATAGTAAGCTTGTCTGCTCTGAAACTTCCATTCACACACAGCACCAGTCAAAGGTTTGGACACACCTACTCATTCTACGGTTATCTTTATTTTTGCCATTTTCTACATTGTAGAATAATAGTGAAGACATGAAAACTGTGAAATAACACATATGGAATCATTTCGTAACCAAAAAAGTGTTAAACGAATAAAATATATATTTTAGATTCTTCAAAGTAGAATGCATAGTCTTTGTCACGTCTGCTCCTGGCGCTCGAGGGCGTCAGGTTGCCCTGCATCCCGCCTACCTCGCTGCAGCGGGATTGACAGGTGTCTTGCCTCATCCGGGTCGCCAGGCTCTCACGCTCCTGCCGGTTTGTTGGGCTCCCACGCCCCAAGCGGCTTGCCCAGCGCCCATGTCTCGGCCGGTTCACCCAGGTGGGATGCCGGGTGGCACCCCAAGAGGGGGGTTACTCTCACCTCTGCTCCCGCTATTCCCTCTTCCCTGGTGCTTGAGGGTGCCAGGCTGCCCTGCATCACGCACTCCTTCCATCCATTACGCACACCTGCCTTCCCTCGTCATGAGCATCAGCGATATTGGACCTGGACTCAATCATCACCTGTTTATTTCCTACCCTATATTTGTCAGTTCCCCATCACCTGTTTATTTCCTCCCCTATATTTGTCAGTTCCCCATCACCTGTTTATTCCCTCCCCTATATTTGTCAGTTCCCCATCACCTGTTTATTTCCTCCCCTATATTTGTCAGTTCCTCATCACCTGTTTATTTCCTCCCCTATATTTGTCAGTTCCTCATCACCTGTTTATTTCCTCCCCTATATTTGTCAGTTCCCCATCACCTGTTTATTTCCTCCCCTATATTTGTCAGTTCCCCATCACCTGTTTATTTCCTCCCCTATATTTGTCAGTTCCTCATCACCTGTTTATTTCCTCCCCTATATTTGTCAGTTCCCCATCACCTGTTTATTTCCTCCCCTATATTTGTCAGTTCCTCATCACCTGTTTATTTCCTCCCCTATTATTTGTCAGTTCCTCATCACCTGTTTATTTCCTCCCCTATATTTGTCAGTTCCCCATCACCTGTTTATTTCCTCCCCTATATTTGTCAGTTCCTCATCACCTGTTTATTTCCTCCCCTATTATTTGTCAGTTCCTCATCACCTGTTTATTTCCTCCCCTATTATTTGTCAGTTCCCCATCACCTGTTTATTTCCTCCCCTATTATTTGTCAGTTCCTCATCACCTGTTTATTTCCTCCTCTATTTTTGTCAGTTCCTCATCACCTGTTTATTTCCTCCCCTATATTTGTCAGTTCCCCATCACCTGTTTATTTCCTCCCCTATATTTGTCAGTTCCCCATCACCTGTTTATTTCCTCCCCTATATTTGTCAGTTCCCCATCACCTGTTTATTTCCTCCCCTATATTTGTCAGTTCCCCATCACCTGTTTATTTCATCCCCTATTATTTGTCAGTTCCCCATCACCTGTTTATTTCCTCCCAGTTCCCCATCACCTGTTTATTTCACCAGTTCCCCATCACCTGTTTATTTCCTCCCCTATATTTGTCAGTTCCCCATCACCTGTTTATTTCCTCCCCTATATTTGTCAGTTCCCCATCACCTGTTTATTTCCTCCCCTATATTTGTCAGTTCCCCATCACCTGTTTATTTCATCCCCTATTTCCTCCCCTATTTGTCAGTTCCTCATCACCTGTTTATTTCCTCCCCTATATTTGTCAGTTCCCCATCACCTGTTTATTTCCTCCCCTATATTTGTCAGTTCCCCATCACCTGTTTATTTCCTCCCCTATATTTGTCAGTTCCCCATCACCTGTTTATTTCCCCCTCCCATCACCTATTTTGTCAGTTCCCCATCACCTGTTTATTTCATCCCCTATTATTTGTCAGTTCCTCATCACCTGTTTATTTCCTCCCCTATTATTTTGTCAGTTCCCCATCACCTGTTTATTTCCTCCCCTATTATTTGTCAGTTCCTCATCACCTGTTTATTTCCTCCCCTATTATTTGTCAGTTCCTCATCACCTGTTTATTTCCTCCTCTATATTTGTCAGTTCCCCATCACCTGTTTATTTCCTCCCCTATTATTTGTCAGTTCCTCATCACCTGTTTATTTCCTCCCCTCATTTTATTTCCTCCCTATTATTTGTCAGTTCCTCATCACCTGTTTATTTCCTCCCCTATTATTTGTCAGTTCCCCATCACCTGTTTATTTCCTCCCCTATTATTTGTCAGTTCCTCATCACCTGTTTATTTCCTCCCCTATTATTTGTCAGTTCCTCATCATTTATTTGTCAGTTCCTCATCACCTGTTTATTTCCTCCTCTATATTTGTCAGTTCCCCATCACCTGTTTATTTCCTCCCCTTTATTTGTCAGTTCCTCATCACCTGTTTATTTCCTCCCCTATATTTGTCAGTTCCTCATCACCTGTTTATTTCCTCCCCTATTATTTGTCAGTTCCCCATCACCTGTTTATTTCCTCCCCTATTATTTGTCAGTTCCCCATCACCTGTTTATTTCCTCCCCTATTATTTGTCAGTTCCTCATCACCTGTTTATTTCCTCCCCTATTATTTGTCAGTTCCTCATCACCTGTTTATTTCCTCCCCTATATTTGTCAGTTCCTCATCACCTGTTTATTTCCTCCCCTATTATTTGTCAGTTCCCCATCACCTGTTTATTTCCTCCCCTATTATTTGTCAGTTCCCCATCACCTGTTTATTTCCTCCCCTATTATTTGTCAGTTCCCCATCACCTGTTTATTTCCTCCCCTATTATTTGTCAGTTCCCCATCACCTGTTTATTTCCTCCCCTATTATTTGTCAGTTCCCCATCACCTGTTTATTTCCTCCCCTATTATTTGTCAGTTCCTCATCACCTGTTTATTTCCTCCCCCATCATTTTATTTGTCAGTTCCCCATCACCTGTTTATTTCCTCCCCTATTTTATTTGTCAGTTCCCCATCACCTGTTTATTTCCTCCCCTATTATTTGTCAGTTCCCCATCACCTGTTTATTTCCTCCCCTATTATTTGTCAGTTCCCAATCACCTGTTTATTTCCTCCCCTATTATTTGTCAGTTCCTCATCACCTGTTTATTTCCTCCCCTATTATTTGTCAGTTCCCCATCACCTGTTTATTTCCTCCCCTATTATTTGTCAGTTCCCCATCACCTGTTTATTTCCTCCCCTATTATTTGTCAGTTCCCCATCACCTGTTTATTTCCTCCCCTATTATTTGTCAGTTCCCCAGCTCTGTTCCCCACTGTTGAATTGTATTGTTTTTATCTTTAGTATTAGTTTGCTGACGCTGTTCCTGTCTTGTTCCATGTCCGTTATTTATTAAATGTTTTACTCCCCATACCTGCTTCGTCTTTCCAGCGTCATTCCATGTGTCACACTCTTGGCATTCTCTCAACCAGCTTCCCCTGGAATGCTTTTCCAACAGTCTTGAAGGAGTTCCCACATATGCTTAGTACTTATTGGCTTCTTTTCCTTTACTCCGTGGTCCAACTCATCCCAAACCATCTCAATTGGATTGAGGTGGGTGATTGTGGAGGCCAGGTCATCTGATGCAGCACTCCATCACTATCCTCCTTGGTCAAATAGCCCTTACACAGCCTGGAGGTGTGTTGGGTCATTGTCCTATTGAAAAACAAATTATCGTCCCACTAAGCGCAAACCACATGGGATGGCATATCGCTGCAGAATGCTGTGGTAGCCGTGCTGGTTAAGTGTGTCTTGAATTCTAAATAAATCACTGACAGTGTCACCAGCAAAGCACCATCACACCTCCTCCTCCATGCTTCATGGTGGGAACCGGATTTCCAAAGGACAGAAGTCTTATTGTTATTATTATTATTGGTGTCCTTTAGTAGTGGTTTCTTTGCTGCAATTTGATCATGAAGGCCTGATTCACGCAGTGTCCTCTGAACAGTTGATGTTGAGATGTGTCTGCTACTTGAACTCTGTGAAGCATTAATTTGGACTGCAATTTCTGAGACTGGTAACTCTAATGAACTTATCCTCTGTAGCAGAGGTAACTCTGGGTCTTCCTTTCCTGTGGCGGTCCTCATGAGAGCCAGTTTCATCATAACGCTTGATGGTTTTTGCAACTGCATTTGAAGAAACTTTAAAAGTTCTTGAAATTTCCCCGATTGACTGACCTTCATGTCTTAAAGTAATGATGGGCTGTAGTTTCTCTTTGCTTATTTGAGCTGTTCTTGCCATAATATGGACTTGGTCTTTTACCAAATAGGGCTATCTTCTGTATACCAACCCTACCTTGTCACAACGCA